>NC_058523.1:250826966-251128425 GCF_904849725.1 Hordeum vulgare subsp. vulgare | reverse complement strand
ACCTCCCCCACCACCAGATCCGTCGCCGTCCCCGACCCCGACCCCCTCCTCGAAGTAACGCCGCCACCGCGAGATCCTTGTGCTTTCTTATCTTCCAAATAAGATGATGATCTGCTGACCAAAAACAATCATCAGCCGTTGGTCTGAAGATGAGCTGCTGACCAAAACCAATCTGATCTCAATTAGGAAAAATGTGTGTTTTGGCCGAGTGTTCGTAGCGTATCGTGTGATTGCTAGTAGTGTTTGTTATGCTCAACCGGCCATTCTATAAGCAGAGTGTTAACTGAATGAGGATGGACATTTTCTTGCTTCTATAATGAGTAATGTAGTTTCTGGATATGAAAATCAAATTGGTTTTTTACTTCTATTTACCCATGTTAATCTCCCCGCTCACAATTCTCTATGCGCATAATTCTTTCCCTTTTTGCCTCGTATCAGTGCATGGTTTCATGTGGTAGATTTGGTTTAGGAGGAAACATTTCAGCTCTTTCAAGTGATTAAACTTGGGATATAATTGATGTGCTTGTTTCTAGCCATGGTTTACTGGTTATAAAACTCACTTTACTACAAGCTTAAAATAATAAAGGGGAACGCTGAAATGGAGATTCCAGAAATGTTCATTCCGTACTTCTTACTATCTGCACTACTTGCTGGAATGGAGAAAATGGAGGAAGGTTCTCTCAAAAGAGGGGAACATATGGGAAATTCTCAAAAAGAACAACGGGGTCTCAAAAAAAAATAAAAAATCGAGGGTGGTCCTCAAAATCAAAAAATGTGGCAAGAAAAATATTTTCTGTTTATATTTGTACAATTAATGTTGTGATGGTGTCATTGCATCCCTTTGCTAGTACTTATTATATCCTCATGGAGTCCATAGTACTTATTATTTTCTGTTTATATTTGTATAATTAATCTTGTGATGGTGTCAAGAGAATTCCATTTCTTATCCTCATGATATCTCTTCATGTCATTGATGTTTTGCCGAAATGTCCGAGTGGCCTATGTTTTGCTGGAATGTTGATTCATTTCCGTTCCGGCAAATTTCAGGCACTCCATATGTCCACTTTTTAGCAAAGGTCATACCGAAATTTTCAGCATGACTTGTGCTAGAAACTAGGACATATGGAGTTCCCGGGATTTGCCGGTACGAAAATGAATCAACATTCTGACCAAATTAAGGCCCCTTTTTTCTCTTCATTATATCTTTTATTTACAATTGTTGCATAGGAAACATGTCTAACGATGCCGAAGTTGTGGGTGGTTCTGTTCGCTGTGTAGACCCCATGGAGGCAGGAAATCACAATTTCAATTACGTGGACGAACACCATATGGGGTTGCATGGTGGCGGCAGTGGTCCTAACCCCGACCTCGGCGCCGACACCGGCACCAGCACTGGCACCGACATCGACACCGCCCCCGAGACCGGCAACGATGATGTCGTAGCTGGTAAAGCACCTAAGAAGAAGAGGACACGAAGGCCAAACGATCTTGGCATAGAAAAAAATGTGGTCATGGAGATTCACCCCAAGAAGTCAGAGCCAACGGCGCCAGAGGAAGCGCGCAAGTGCTGGGGAAATCAACTTGGATGCATCCTCAGGGAAACCGCCAATGTCAACGACGAGAGGTTGAAGTAGATACCACATATGGAGGACATGCTCCTAAAGAAGTTGCACAATTGGTTCATGTTCCCCAGCCGGGATGAAAAGGAATATAAAGAGTCGTGGGATGACCGCGCCATGACAAAGATAAACGGGAAAGCGATGGTGACGTTCACCAATGACTTGTCCTCCTGGAATGTTCGGTGAGAAAAGCGATTGCTGATAATCCAACAATAACGGAAGAGGACTTTGAAAAATTCTTGGAGAATTGCGATAAAGAAGTGAAGGCAAAGTCGGAGAAAATGAAGGCGCTCCAGGCCAGGAACACGCCTCCCCACCGCCTCGGAAGTCGTGGTTACAATGGGAAGAGGCACATATGGGCCTAGGAGGATGCCAAATGTGAAAGTCTCGGGATCACAGACCCCTTGGAGGATTTTACCGACCCGCTGGACCATGACTGGATCAGCGCCCGTAAAAGTTGGACAAAGTCACAAAGATCTTTTACACAGACCCGAACACGAGGGAGTTGATGAGACTTCTGGCAATTGTTATATTACCACATTAGCATATTAGCTTCCAATCAATTTGGCTGAAAGTTTTGCCACATTAGTAAACCATCCACTTTCCTTTTGCAGAAAGAGCAGCACCAAAAGGCAGCCGAAAGCAACGAGTCATCACAGTCGTCGGCGAGGCCCAAGTGGGACACCCCATTCAACAGTGCCCTGAACATACTGAAAAAGGTCCCGGTGGACAAGCTGCCGTCCAATGGACGTGTGCACGGCGTCGGAGATGGTGCCTCATGGAAGACGTGCTACGCCGAGGAGCCGGAGGAAAGAAGGAAGAGACGGTTGGTCATCACTGAGGAGAGCATCGACGAGAAGGTCGCGATTGCGGTCAATAAGACCAAAGCTGAGACCAAAGAAGAGTTGGTCGAGGTAGTCAGTGGGTTGGTCACTGACGCGGTGGCCATCTTGATTCCGGAAATTTTCAATTGGTCGAAGAGCAATCCAAATGCACGGCCGGAGGACTTTACAATTCCTAGCTTTGTCGGGAGCAACTCGGCAAAGACCACAACACCAACACCTACCCAAGCAACCGCAAAAGGTCCTGTTCTTGTTCATAGTAGCCCGACCTCCGTCTCTAGCATACTCGGCGGGCCTTCCTCGCAGGCTGAGCTCGATGCCCTCACGGTAATTATGCGCATACCCTTTTCACCAGCATGTCTATAGTCTTCCGTTTCAGTTGTCTTTCAGATGTCTGATCTCGTAGACATGTCTCCTTCGTAGGCCGACGACACCCCGTGCACCCTACTCTATGACATCAAGGGCGAGAAGGTGGCTATGGGAAAGGCAACCATCATGAAGACAATGGACCACATGTATCACAACTGAGAGATGCCCGATGGCTTCGAGCACTTGCCTCGTCCGATACCACTCGGTGACGACGAGACCCCTAAGACGATTGGTGCATGCAACAACTGGTTCTTGACTTGGCCGAAGTCACTACTTCGCCTCAAGGAGCCCACTATCGCGCCAACGCCAAGTTCTCAAGAAGGTATGAACACCACCCCACCTACCAAATTACCTGCACCTATCGTGGCAGATGATGGTAGCGTACGATGCGAGGGAGAGCCTCCATTAGTGCTAGATCATGTCGCCCCCACAGTGGAAGAAGCAAATGTTGATGATGACATGGAGGATGATGATGAGGACCCGAACCAGTATTTCAATACCGCCTGTGATGGATTGATGGCTCAGGATGCCGAAGAGTCAGGCTATGACCGTGGGGATGATGACTTAGAGGGTGTTTGGTTGGGATTCCAACCAGCTTCCGGCTTCCGGCTTCAAAGCCAAAAGCTCCTATTTAGGGCCTTCCGGCTGCAACTGTTGCTTTCGGTTGCGGCTCTGACAAGGATGAAAGCCACAGCTGCAACCGGAAGCCCCTAAATAGGAGCTTTTGGCTTAAAAGCCGAAAACCGGAAGCTGGCTGAAAGCCCAACCAAACACCCTCTTAATGTTGCCTGATTTGCCGGAGCCGGAACGTCCTAAGGCGAAATGCAAAAAGTCTCTCTTCAAGCCATCCTCGTAGGAAATGCCTCCAGATGCCGCCTCTACCCAGCAACCCCCCGAGGCCCGTCCACTTTTAGCCCGAGGACACTGGGGTGGTGGTTAGGGAAGGTATGGTGGGCTCACTATCGCTACCCGCCAAGAAACAAAGGAAGAGACCGGCCAAGAAAGGCCCTAAAGGCGCCATAGGTGCTTCAAGCAGCCAGCCTCCTCTGAAACCCATGGTGGTAGACAAAATAACTGTCAAAGGTAAGCCGCATTTCCACATCGCCACCGAGCCGATCCTACCTGCCAAAGCGCTAGATCACATACTGAACAATGATCTAAAGAGACTCCATGAACATGTGCAGGCGACAGAGAAAATTCTTTTGGTCGGGAAAGATCCAGGATACCCGCTCTACACGGCTCAGGTGCTGGTTGGGAAGTTGTACGTAGATACCTGGCCCGCGAATCAGTTCCTCCTGCGATTTGACTACATCTACAACATGTTCCACATGACCAAGATGGATTTCTAGTTCATCCGCATGTATGTGATGTATCTCAACTCCTTCATAAATATGGAGAGCATCAAATATATTTGCGTCACGGACCCATACTATATGCACGAGAGCTTCATGGCAGTTTGCAAAGAGCACAGTGACTATGCGAGCAAGTACATTGGTGAATTCATGATCGCTAATAAGGACAATGAAGCGATTCTCCAGCCTTATCATCCCTTGTAAGTCCTCCTCGCATATCCTTTCGTACATGTTAATCATTCCTTTGCGAGCATGGAGGCTAATTTGAGGTGTACTTAATTTGTGCTACGTGGGCGGCACCGTCCTTATTGTTCTGTACCCGGAATACTCCCATGCTATGTACTTGGACTTGTCGAAGAACCTCAAGAAAAAGGATTACACAAACGTAAAGAGTATTCTCGACTCTGCCGTGTGAACCTTCAGCCTGACTGGTGGATATATCAAGGTGCAAAAGTAGAGGAATAAAGGACCGACTTTCGGCCATAAGACCGACTTGTACTGCATCCAGCAACCGCACAACAGTAGGGCTGATGGATTCTACCTCATGCATCACCTGATGGAGTAAAAAAGGGATAATCAACGCCTTCGCATATCAGTCCTACCGAAGATGATGAGATTGTCAGCTGGGCCACAAGCATAGGAAAGACACCGGATCATCGAATCCGAGCTGAGTTTTATCACGTACAGTGTGAACTAGCCCAAGTGATAATGAAGCAAGTCCACAAACCAACGAGGATGTTCTCCCATCGGCCAATCAAGCGGGTTGATGTCCGAGCATTGCTAGTCGCTCAGCGTCTCGACCTGAAGCCTTTCACGAAGCTCGGGTGCATCCTCCCTGACTATGAACATTGGAACGCCGACCTGGACGACTGATTGTCAATGACAATGTGATGTAACTAAACTGTCGTCCTGAACTGGCGTGCCTTATCACTACTGCCTTTCTATGGCAAAACTTTGGTATTATGCACGGAGAAACTATTGATGTAACTAAACCGTGGTCCTGAACTAGCGTGCCTTATCACTACTGTCTTTCTATGGCAAAACTTCGAAACTATGCACGGAAAAACTATGTGATGTAACTAAACCATGGTCCCGAACAAGCGTAGATCGCTCCAGTTAATTAGTTATGGTATGAGGTACTTCATCATTTATGTTTACTATTGGTTGATTTTATTTGGCTAATCATGCCTCTTTGTTTTCTTCAGTACATTATGTTGCATATTATCGTTTAAATCAACAACTCACGATGCAGGTACCTAGATCAGAGATGGCGAAGGACTACTACGCCGTGTACGTTGGGAGGGTTCCAGGAGTCTACGACCACTCGCCAGTCGCTCAGGACCAGGTGCACAGGTACCCGGGTGCTAGCCACAGGGGGTTTGACACCAGAGCCAAAGTGGAGAGTGGTTACATGAGGTGGACACTCCAGCATGAGCAGGGGCGGGACTGCCGGTACTACATAATCGCGCTCTTCCTCATGCTGATCGCTCTTCTCTTCTACATCATGTTGTAGATAGAGATGATGAAACTTGTGGGTGTGCCATGACCATGCAGTTGCACTTATTCGAGACATGACATGATCGCACTTATGTATCGCTATTTTCTAGATTATGTGATGATATTTTGTGTTGAATGATGATGATGGTATGATGAGACTATTGTACGTCTATGATATGTGAGAATGGTGTATGTTTAATATGATGTGATGAAACTATTGAATGGAATCTGTATAAATACATCACAAATACGTAGAGGGTGCAAATATGTGAAAGCAATAGAAGTTAGCAGTAGCGCTGGTAAATACTTACCATGAGCGCGGCTTAGCAGCAACGCTTTCTACGAGCAAGCGCTACTAATAAAGTTAGCAATAACGCTGGACAGGGAAGCGCTATTGCTAACACTAATTATCAGTAGTGCTGCCCATACCAGCACTACTACTAGTGTTTACGTGTAGCGCGATAGGAGTAGCGCTTGGCCCAGCGCTACTGCTATGCATATTTCCAGCGCTACTACTAGGGTTTTCCCTTGTGGTGTGCCGATGCTCACAAAATACAACCAGTAAGTTTGTTTCTTAATTACTATCTTCGACTCCACACAGATGTCATATTTTGATCTAAAACTCATGCAGATGATCTTTGGACCGATGACATCTGAGCCACTCGCCACAGGTGAATTGATGTTTGTTAGGCAATTTATCAGCACCTTCTTTGTGAAACACTATATCATGCCCACTGAAGACGTAAAAGATTTAAGAATTCATATCCCCGAATAATAAGTACACATTCATATAGTGTTAAATATAAACATATATGCATGGATGTATTGTTTACCATGCAATCATGTCTTCCTATTTCATACAATATTATTATGTACTTCTTATGTCCATACATCTAGGGAATTTAAATAGCATTTTCTCAACTGCATATTGTCGCGAATTCTGATGATATTGTAGAGAGTGGTTGTTCAATTGCATATTGTGGCGAATCATGATGAATGTTCTCTATGTGGACTCTATTTGTTCGATTGCATATTTTGGCGAATTTGCTATTCACGTGGTGATTTAAATCCTCTACTTTACAATAACCTGGCCATTTGAGCGCACTCGGTTCAGGCAACCAAGAATGTATGAGCCTGAACGAAAAGCACATACAACTCATAACACAACTACTTGTGATCTACAACAAAAGGACACAAGGTATAAACTAAAATGTTGGTCACTATTTAACTAGCATTTTCTCAACTGCATATCGTCGCAAATTATGACAATATTGTGGAGAGTGTTTGTTCAATTGTATGTTGTGGCGAATCATGATGAATGTTCTCCATGTGGACTCTATTTGTTCGACTGCATATTGTGGCGAATTTGCTATTCACGTGGTGATTTAAATGCACTATTTTACAATAACCTAGCGATTTCATTGCACTCGGTTTTGGCAACCAAGAGTGTGCGATCCAGAACAGAAAGCAAATATAACTCATAGAACAACCACTTGTGATCTATAGGAAAAGCACACAAGGTATAAACTAAAATGTTGGTGATACATAAGAAATCGCAGACGATTTGCAGCACTTGTATGTGTGTGTAGGAGCTTCTCACTCATTTGCAATAGCACCTTATCTCACACATGAGCATAAAGGAAACCGTGCCCGATGCAAAGATGATCCCGTGCATAAATTGTTCAGGAAATGTATGCCATGATATCATGCATGGCAGGCGATTTCCAACAAAATCTCAGGTGTGATGATGAAAATATCACACAGAGTTTGTACCATGGCCCGTGTAGACTAGGTAATGTTTTGCAAACGGTAAAAGGACAAACACCATTTGTTTTCCATGCGCAATTAGATGCATTTGACTAAGTGATAGATGTGTGTAATTCATCGAAATCTCACATGTACGTCCAAAATATAGTGTGTGCGATATGTTTTGTGTGCATTCATTGGCCACCATCGCCGATGATTTTTCTCTGTCGTGTGGGATAGACACCTTCCCCTATCGCCCACACATGTTAGGCAATGGTTCAAACATCCATCGTGTAAAGGGGTTAAAAACCATTTGTATAGCACGTCACTTCACTAGTATGTCGTGGGTGTCCCTAGAGATCCGTAGCTCCAAATGTCATGTTCTTTATATGTTTTTGCATTGTTTTTATGTTTAGAATCCATAATTTCCATGTTCATGCATGTCCAAAAAATTAAAAAATATGTTATGTGTAGAATGCTAAAGGATAGAAACTTGCATGTGAAATGTGACTAGTGTAGGATTGACATGCTCAATTTTCCAAATAATCATGCACCATACTTGTTTGTGCATTATGCCATGGTTGTGTGTTTATTGGATTCTTGTCCTTTCTTGTGGGTAGCACCGGGTGACGAGTCCGATTTCGAGGAACATGTGGATAACATTTACAAGGAGCAAGCTTACGATCCCGTTGAAGAAGCACAAGGCAAGATGCCATACAAAGTCTCTTACCGTCCACAACCTGGTAAACTACAGTTTGGCTAAGTTACTGCTTGCGTAATCCTTCTTATAGCGTTTATGGTTGTAGGTGTAGGTTGATCCATGTACTAACGTCGATATCTTGGGATATCACATCATTATTGCCATTTAAATTAATGCACCTATATAGTTTGTAAAAGGTGGAAGGCTTGTCCTTTTACTCCATCTTTTGTTCCACCTTTTCCGCCTTAGATTCCGTTTACCGGTGTTATGTTCCATATTGCAAACTCCTAAGATTCATGTGGTTTTTATGGGTATCACCTTGATTGTTCCTTTTGGAATAGAACTTGTCGGAATTGAGGCTCCGCGGACCCAACGAAAGGTTCAAACACTCGGGTGCGATCGCTCTCCAACCCTGTTCTATCTCTCGGCTTCACGGCTACTCTTTGATGACACGGCCAAGGAAGATGGGCTGAAACACACGGCAGTTTACCCAGGTTCTTGCCACCTTGCAGTGTAAAACCCTACTCCTACTTTGGTGGGATTTCTTGTGGTGGAAGAGTGGGTTCTTTCCCTAGCCAGGGGGGAAATTGCATCCTCTTCAGGTGGAATGGTTGCCACAACGACTATTTTTGAAAGGGGACATGACTGCAGTCAGGCCTGACAAAGGTGGTCTTCGGGTGCAAAAGCTTCATTTCATGACGGGCTGGTGGGCTCGGGGATGACCTCCATCCTACGAAGCCTCCTGCTTTAGTCTCCTTGCACCGAATGGGAATCCTTTGGGAGTCGCTTCAGGAAACCCTCCCCGTATGCGCCCGCTAGCACCGCTCCTACACCGCCTGCATGCCCTGCATCATCCATGAGAGGCAGCTAGGTCATAGGACACTACCAAGTCATCCTCGGCGGGCCCGCTTTGTGAGGGCCTCAGGGGAAAACCTCACAGCGGACGACCTCCCGATGCCCTTGCCGACGATCTTCAAGCACTCTCCTCGTGAAGCAAGGGCTCTCGCGAGGATCCTCCTAGTTAGGCTTGCTGATGGACCGAACCAGGCATATCCTCTTGCATCGCGCTCGGGTCTGAGGGGAACGATAGTAGCCCATGCGGGCCCCACGCGATACATGGCAACTGACACGACATCGGATCCTTCTTCCCTGTAATGTTTCGAGAACCGCCCTAAGCGAGTTGACATGGTGCATGTGCGCAACACCAATCATTATTGCTCCTTCGACCGGCGCTACCCATTTGCACCATCCACTTCACGCGGGACTGCCCGTAGGCTCAGAACACGCACGTGGAAGCTCAATGGCGGAATGGGGAGGCGCGAGCCCCCGCTGCTCATGGTCGAGGCCTGGCACGCAGAGCCCAACGGGGCATTCATCATCTCCGCCCCCTGTGGCACCTCAGGGACCGTGGGTGTGCTTATAATAACCACCACGTTTTATGGTTGGATCCACCACTGCACTGTTCCTTGGGTGCCTTCTTCCTCAGGTCCCCTGTTGTCCTCGTGCGAACTCGGCCTTCACTGTTTACTTTGCATCCAACGGAGATACTGTGACGTCGAAGCGCGGGCAGGGGCTCTCAGCATCGCCTGCATACCCCGGGGGCGGTGATGTTCGGCCCCAATGTATGTCCAAGAGAGTAGGCATCGGGTCACCAACGATGAGTAAGTGCGCCACCATTATCACCTACCTTTGCATATCCCGTCTGATCTGATGAACCTCATTATCGACCTTTTCAAGGTGGCTGCATCTAAGACGCCCACGGGCACCACGTCGGGGGCGCTCCTCAGCGCTCCTCTGGTCGGCGAAGATTCTTCTTCGGTGCCTGGCCTGGTGGGGCCCGAGTGGCCCTCAATCCCAGTCGGGGCATCAGTGAAACTCTTGGAGCCATGCTCACCCTTCACGGCTTCCTGCGCGAGGCACACATGACCCTCAAGGAAACCAACGTCATCCGACGGGAAGCCATCGTGTCCCGTCGCGAGTGGGAGGCCACCCGGCACGCCAGTAACCAAGAGGCGGAGGATGAGCGCCTCAAGGCCTTGGAGAGGCACGTCCTCAATGATGAGGCCACTCTAGTGACAGCGCGAGAGGAGGCCATTGCCGGTGCAAACGCGAGGGTGGCTGTGTTGGGGAACGTCGCATGGGAAACAAAAAAATTCCTACGCGGACGAAGACCTATCATGATGAAGTCCATCTACGAGGGGGATTTCAGATCTACGTACCCTTGTAGATCGCACAGCAGAAGCGTTAATAAACGCGGTTGATGTAGTCGAACATCCTCACGTCCCTCGAGCCGCCTCACGAACCGTCCCACGATCCGCTCCGATCGAGTGCCGAACGGACGGCACCTCCACGTTAAGCACACGTACAGCTTGACGATGATCTCGGCCTTCTTGATCCAGCAAGGGAGACGGAGAGGTAGATGAGTTCTCCGGAAGCGTGATGGCGCTTCGGAGGTTGGTGGTGATCTAATCTCAGGAGGGCTCCGCCCGAGTTCCGCAGAAACGAGATGTAGAGGAAAAACCGTGGAGGTATGTGGTCGGGCTGCCGTGGCAAAGTTGTCTCAAATCAGCCCTAATCCCTCCGTATATATAGGTGGGAGGGGAGGGGCCTTACCTTCAGGCTCAAGGATCCCAAGGGGGTCGGCCGAAGGGGGGTGGAGGAATCCTCCTCCAATCATAGTCCAACTAGGATTGGAAGGTGGAGTCCTTCCCTTCCTTCCCACTTCCCCTTTTTTTATTTCTCTTTGATTTTTCTTATCTCCTGCGCAGGGGCCTTCTTGGTCTTTCCACCAGCCCACTAAGGGCTGGTGCGGCACCCCTAAGGCCTATGGACTTCCCCGGAGTGGACTGCCTCCCCCCCCCCCCCCCGGACGAACATCCGGAACCCATTTGTCACTCCTGGTACATTCCCGGTAATGCCGAAAACTTTTCGGTAATCAAATGAGGTCATCCTATATATCAATGTTCGTCTCTGGACCATTCCAGAAACCCTCGTGACGTCTGTGATCTCATCCGGTACTCCGAACAACATTCGGTAACCAACCATATAACTCAAATACGCATAAAACAACGCCGAACCTTATGTGTGCACACCCTGCGGGTTCGAGAACTATGTAGACATGACCCGAGGGACTCCTCGGTAAATATCCAATAGCGTGACCTGGATGCCCATATTGGATCCTACATATTCTACGAAGATCTTATCGTTTGAACCTCAGAGCCAAGGATTCATATAAACCCGTATGTCATTCCCTTTGTCCTTCAGTATGTTACTTGCCCGAGATCCGATCGTCAGTATCCGCATACCTATTTCAATCTCGTTTACCGGCAAGTCTCTTTACTTGTTCCGCAATACAAGATCCCGTAACTTACACTAAGTCACATTGCTTGTAAGGCTTGTGTGTGATGTTGTATTACCGAGTGGGCCCCGAGATACCTCTCCGTCACACGGAGTGACAAATCCCAGTCTTGATCCATACTAACTCAACGGACACCTTCGGAGATACGTGTAGAGCATCTTTATAGTCACCAGTTATGTTGCGACCTTTGATACACACAAAGAATTCCTCCGGCGTCAGTGAGTTATATGATCTCATGGTCATAGGAATAAATACTTGACACGCAGAAAACAGTAGCAACAAAATGACACGATCAACATGCTACGTCTATTAGTTTGGGTCTAGTCCATCACATGATTCTCCCAATGATGTGATCCAGTTATCAAGCAACAACACCTTGTACATAGTCAGAAGACCCTGGCTATCCTTGATAAACTGGCTAGCCAACTAGAGGCTTGTTAGGGATAGTGTTTTGTCTATGTATCCACACATGTATCTAAGTCTTCATTCAATACAATTATAGCATGCATAATAAACGATTATCTTGATACAGGAATTATAATAATAACTCATTTATCATTGCCTCTAGGGGCATAATTCCAACAGTCTCCCACTTGCACTAGAGTCAATAATCTATCCCTCACATCACCATGCGAATTACATTGTTATAAATCTAACACCCATACAGTTCTGCTGTTGATCATGCTTTGCGCGTGAAAGAGGTTTAGTCAGCGGGTCTGCCACATTCAGATCCGTGTGAACTTTGCATATATTTATGTCCTCCCCTTCGACGTAGTCGCGGATGAGGTTCAAGCATCGTTTGATGTGTCTAATCTTCTTGTAAAACCGTGGTTCCTTTGCTAAGGCAATGGCACCCGTGTTGTCACAAAACAGGGTTATTGGATTCAGTGCGCTCAGCACCACTCCAAGATCCGTCATGAACTGCTTCATCCAGACACCCTCCTTAGCTGCCTCCGAGGCAGCCATGTACTCCGCTTCACATGTAGAATCAGCTACGACGCTTTGCTTGGAAGTGCACCAGCTTACCGCACCCCTATTAAGAATAAATACATTTCCGGTCTGCGACTTAGAGTCGTCCGGATCTGTCTCAAAGCTTGCATCAACGTAACCTTTTACGGCGAGCTCTTTGTCACCTCCATACACAAGAAACATCTCCTTAGTCTTTTTCAGGTAGTTCAGGATATTCTTGACCTCCGTCCAGTGATCCACTCCTGGATTACTCTGGAACCTGCCTGCCATACTTATGCCCAGGCTAACGTCCGGTCTAGTGCACAACATTGCATACATGATAGAACCTATGGCTGAAGCATAGGGGACGGTGCTCATATGCTCTCTATCTTTATCAGTTGTTGGCACCGAGTCTTAGTCAATCTCGTACCTTGTAAAACTAGCAAGTACCCCTTCTTGGGCTGTTCCATTTTGAACCTCTTCAAAACTTTATCAAGGTATGTACTTTGTGAAAGTCCTATCGGGCGTTTCGATCTATCCCTATAGATCTTAATGCCTAGAATGTAAGCAGCTTCTCCTAGGTCCTTCGTAGAGAATCTTTTATTCAAGTAATCCTTTATGCTCTCCAAAAACTCCACGTTGTTTCCAATCAGCAATATGTCATCCACATATAATATTAGAAATGCCACAGAGCTCCCACTCACTTTCTTGTAAATACAAGATTCTCCAACCACTTGTATAAACCCAAATGCTTTGATCACCTCATTAAAGTGTTTATTCCAACTCCGAGATGCTTGCACCAGTCCATAAATGGATCGCTGGAGCTTGCACACTTTGTTAACATTTTTAGGATCAACAAAACCTTCGGGTTGCATCATATACAACTCTTCCTTAAGGAAACCATTAAGGAACGCCGTTTTGACATCCATCTGCCAGATTTCATAATCGAAAAATGCAGCTATTGCTAACATGATTCGGACGGACTTAAGCATCGCTACGGGTGAGAATGTCTCATCGTAGTCAATCCCTTGAACTTGTGAAAAACCCTTTGCCACAAGTCGAGCTTTATAAACGGTCACATTACCGTCAGCGTCTGTCTTCTTCTTAAAGATCCATTTGTTCTGAATAGCCGTGCGGCCTTCCGGTAATACTTCCAAAGTCCACACTTTGTTTTCATACATGGATCCTATCTCGGACATCATGGCCTCCAGCCATTTGTTGGAATCCAGGCCCACCATTGCTTCTTTATAATTTGCAGGCTCATTGTTGTCTAACAACATAACTGATAAGACGGGATTATCATACCACTCTGGAGTAGTACGCGGTCTCGTCGACCTGCGAGGTTCGACAGGAACTTGATCCGGAGTTTCATGATCGTCATCATTAACTTCCTCCTCAACCGGCGTCGCAACGATAGGTGTTTCCCCTTGCCCTACGCCACCATCCAGAGGGATGAGAGGTTCGACAACCTCATCAAGTTCTATCTTCCTCCCGCTCAATTCTCTCGAGAGAAACTCCTTCTCGAGAAAAGCTCCGTTCTTAGCAACAAACACTTTGCCCTCAGATTTGAGATAGAAGGTATACCCAACTGTCTCTTTTGGGTAACCTATGAAGACGCACCTTTCCGCTTTGGGTTCCAGCTTTTTAGGCTGAAGCTTTAAGATACGACAACTTTGGTCTTTTGCTATACCACAGTTCGTATGGTGTCATCTCAATGGATTATGATGGTGCCCTATTTACAGTGAATGCAGCTGTTTCTAATGCATAACCCCAAACGATAACGATAAATTGGTAAGAGACATCATAGATCGCACCATCTCAAATAAAGTGCGATTACGACGTTCGGACACACCATTACGTTGTGATGTTCCAGGCGGTGTCACCTGTGAAACAATTCCACATTGTCTTAAGTGAGCACCAAACTTGAAACTCATATATTCACCCCCACGATCAGACCGTAGGAACTTGATCTTCTTGTTACGATGATTTTCAACTTCACTCTGAAATTGCTTGAACTTTTCAAATGTTGCAGACTTGTGCTTCATCAAGTATACATAACCATATCTACTCAAATAGTCAGTGAAGGTGAGAAAATAACGATATCCGCCGCGTGCCTCCACAAGTCACTTGCACGCTCCATTGTTCCGGAGGATGGGGTTTTTGTCATCTTTCCCATGAGGCATGGTTCGCACGTGTCAAGTGAATCAAAGTCAAGTGAGTCCAAAAGTCCATCGGTATGGAGTTGCTTCATGCGCTTTACACCAATATTACCTAAGCGGCAGTGCCATAAAATCATGGTGCTATCATTGTTAACTCCAACTCTTTTGGTCTCAATGTTATGTATATGTGTATTATCACTATCAAGATTCAATATGAACAATCCTCTCACATTGGATGCATGACCATAAAAGATATTACTCATAGAAATAGAACAACCATTATTCTCTGACTTAAACGAGTAACTGTCTCGCAATAAACAAGATCCAGATTTAATGTTCATGCTTAACGCATGCACTAAATAACAATTATTTAAGTTCATAACTAATCTTGATGGTAACTGAAGTGAAACTGTGTCGACGGCGATTGCATCAACCTTGGAGCTATTTCCAACGCGCATCGTCACTTCATCCTTCGCTTATTCCGCAGTTCCTGTTTCGAATTGCAAATATGAGAAACAGAACCAGTATCGAATACCTAGACACTACTACGAGAGCTGGTTAAGTAAACATCAATAACATGTATATCAAATATACCTGATTTTTCTTTCGCCGCCTTCTTATCAGCCAGATACTTGGGGTAGTTGCGCTTTGGGTGACCCATACCCATGCAATAATAGCACTCCATTTCAGGCTTAGGTCCAGCTTTGGGTTTCTTTGTCGGATTGGCAACAGGCTTGCCGCTCTTCTATGAATCACCCTCTTTCCTTTCTCGTTTCTCTTGAAACTAGTGGTCTTATTCACTTGATGCTCTTTATGGAGTTCTGACTCTACGACTTTCAGCATCGCGAATAACTCGCCAGGTGACTTGTTCATCCCTTGCATGGTACAGTTCAACACGAAGCCCTTATAGCTTGGTGGCAGTGATTGAAGAATTCTGTCAGTAATAGCCTCTTGCGGGAGTTCAATTCCCAGCTCAGCTAGACGGTTTGAGTACCGAGACATTTTGAGCACATGTTCACTTACAGACGAATTCTCCTCCATCTTGCAAGCATAGAATTTATCGGAGGTTTCATACCTCTTGATCCGGGCGTTCTTATGAAAGATAAACTTCAACTCCTGGAACATCTCATATGCTCCATGACGCTCAAAGCGACGTTGAAGTCCCGGCTCTAAGCCATACAAGACTGCACATTGAACTACTGAGTAGTCGTCCTTATGTGTTAACCAAGCGTTCTTAACATCTTGGTAAGCTGTAGCGGGTGGTTCATCTCCTAGCGTAGCATTAAGGAGATAATCCTTGTTCCCAGCTTGCAGGAGCAACTTAAGATTACGAGCCCAGTCTACAAAGTTTCTTCCATCATCTTTCAACTTAGCTTTCTCTAGGAACGTATTAAAATTCAGGGTGACTGTCGCGTGAGCCATGATCTACAACCCAAATGTATTCAAAGTGGACCTGGACTATGTTCAAGATAATTAGAGTTTAACTTAATCAAATTTCTTGCTAAACTCCCACTCAAAGAGTACATCTCTCTAGTCATTTTAGTGGTTCATGATACAATTCCAGTAGCTCAAGTCCGATCATCACGTGAGGTGAGGATAGTTTCAGTGGTAAGCATCCCTAAGTTAATCGTATCAAACATATGATTCATGATCGACCTTTTGGTCTCATGTGTTCCGAGGGCATGTCTGCACATGCTAGGATCGTCAAGCTTAACCCGAGTATTCCGCGTGTGCAACTGTTTTGGACCCGTTGTATGTGAACGTTGAGCCTATCACACCCGATCATCACGTAGTGTCTCGAAACGACGAACTGTAGCAACGGTGCACAGTCGAGGAGAACACAATTTCGTCTTGAAATTTTAGTGAGAGATCACCTCATAATGCTACCGTCGTTCTAAGCAAAATAAGGTGCATAAAAGGATTAATATCACATGCAATTCATAAGTGACATGATATGGCCATCATCACGTGCTTCTTGATCTCCATCACGAAAGCACCGACACGATCTTCTTGTCACCGGCGCCACACCATGATCTCCACCAATGTGTCGCCATCGGGGTTGTCGTGCTACTCATGCTATTACTACTAAAGCTACATCCTAGCAATATAGTAAATGCATCTGCAAGCACAAACATTAGTTTAAAGACAACCCTATGGCTCCTGCCGGTTGCCGTACCATCGATGTGCAAGTTGATATTAACTATTACAACATGATCATCTCATACATCCAATATATCACATCACATCGTCGGCCATATCACATCACAAGCATACCCTGCAAAAACAAGTTAGATGTCCTCTAATTGTTGTTGCATGTTTTACGTGGTGACCATGGGTATCTACTAGGATCGCATCTTACTTACGCAAACACCACAACGGAGATATATGAATTGCTATTTAACCTCATCCAAGGACCTCCTCGGTCAAATCTGATTCAACTAAAGTTGGAGAAACCGACACTCGCCAGTCATGTTTGAGCAACGGGGTTGCTCGTAGCGATGAAACCAGTCTCTCGTAAGCGTACGAGTAATGTCGGTCCGAGCCGCTTCGAACCAACAATACCGCGGAATCAAGAGAAGACTAAGGAGGGCAGCAAATCACACATCACCTCCCATAAAAACTTTTGTCTTCTACTCGAGATGACATCTACGCATGAACCTAGCTCATGATGCCACTATTGGGGAACGGTGCATGGGAAATAAAAAAATTCCTACGCGCATGAAGACCTATCATGGTGATGTCCATCTACGAGGGGGATTTCAGATTTACGTACCCTTGTAGATCGCACAGCAGAAGCATTAATAAACGCGGTTGATGTACTGGAACGTCCTCATGTCCCTCGATCTGCCCCGCGAACCGTCCCACAAACTGTCCCGCGATCCGCTCCGATCTAGTGTCGAACGGACGACATCTCCGCGTTCAGCACACGTACATCTCGACAATGATCTCGGCCTTCTTGATCCAGCAAGAGAGACGGAGAGGTAGATGAGTTCCCGGCAGCGTGACGGCGCTTCGGAGGTCGGTGGTGATCTAATCTCAGCAGGGCTCCGCCCGAGATCCGCAGAAACGCGATCGAGAGGAAAAACTGTGGAGGTATGTGGTCGTGCTGCCGTGGCAAAGTTCTCTCAAATCAACCCTAATACCTCCGTATATATAGGTGGGAGGAGAGGGGCCTTACCATGAGGCTCAAGGATCCCCAAGGGGGTCGGCCAAAGGGGGGGAGGAGGAATCCTCCTCCAATCCTAGTCCAACTACGATTGGAAGGTGGAGTCCTTCCCTTCCTTCCCACTTCCCTTTTTTTTCTCTTTGATTTTTCTTATCTCCTGTGCAGGGGCCTTCTTGGGCTTGCCCACCAGCCCACTAAGGGATGGTGCGGCACCCCTCAGGCCTATGGGCTTTCCCCTAGTGGGATGCCCACCCCCCCCCCCCGGCGAACATCCGTAACCCATTCGTCACTCCCGGTACATTCCCGGTAATGCCGAAAACTTTCCGGTAATCAAATGAGGTCATACAATATTTCAATCTTCGTCTCCGGACCATTCCGGAAACCCTCATGACGTCTGTGATCTCATCCAAGACTCCGAACAACATTCGGTAACCAACCATATAACTCAAATACGCATAAAACAATGTCGAACCTTAAGTCTGCAGACCCTACGGGTTCGAGAACTATGTAGACATGACCTGAGGGACTCCTCGGTCAATATCCAATAGCGGGACCTGGATGCCCATATTCGATCCTACATATTCTACGAAGTTCTTTATTTGAACCTCAGTGCCAAGGATTCATATAATCCCGTATGTCATTCCCTTTGTCCTTTGGTATGTTACTTGCCCAAGATTCGAACGTCAGTATCCCCATACCTATTTCAATCTCGTTTACCGGCAAGTCTCTTTACTGGTTCCGTAATACAAGATCCCGTAACTTAGACTAAGTCACATTGCTTGCAAGGCTTGTGTGTGATGTTGTATTACCGAGTGGGCCCCGAGATACCTCTTCGTCACACGGAGTGACAAATCCCAGTCTTGATCCATACTAACTCAACGGACACCTTAGGAGATACCTGTAGAGCATCTTTATAGTCACCCAGTTACGTTGGGACGTTTTATACACACAAAGCATTCCTCCGGTGTCAGTGAGTTATATGATCTCATGGTCATACGAATAAATACTTGACACGCAGAAAATAGTAGCAACAAAATGACATGATCAACATGCTAAGTCTATTAGTTTGGATCTAGTCCATCACATGATTCTCCCAATGATGTGATCCATTTATCAATCAATGACACCTTGTACATAGTCAGAAGACCTTGGCTATCCTTGCTCAACTGGGTAGCCAACTAGAGGCTTGCTAGGGACAGTGTTTTGTCTATGTATCCACACATGTATCTAAGTCTTCATTCAATACAATTATAGCATGGATAATAAATGATTATCTTGACACATGAATTATAATAATAACTCATTTATCATTGCCTCTAGGGCATAATTCCAACAGGCTCATGAGCTGGCGGCTGCACTCGAGGAGTGCCATGGCGAGCTCGCCCGATGGGAGGCCTTCCTCTAGCTTAAGTATGACACGCTCCAAGAGAAGGCAAGCACGCTCAGGACCCACCTGCAAGGGGCCCAAGCTACCCTGAAGGACGCCTCCAAAAGTGAGGGGGAGGCCAAGGAGGAGCCGGAGTTGTTAACGTTGCGCAGGTGGCCAAGGACAACGCGGTGCACGCGCGATGCATGGCGGCACACACACGCCGCATGGATGAGCGGCGTGCCCAGCGGTCCCAGGAGCTGGACCTGCACTCAGGCGCCGTGCTTCACCGCTTTACTAGTGACTCCCCCGTGCTGCCACGAGCCTATGGAGACTGGGGCCACCCCGACTTTCTCCTCATAGTGGTGGAGATGCTAGAGTCGGGTGCTTCCAAGGTGGAAGAGGACTTAGAGTTCTGCACGTGCGGCCTCCTCGGTAATGCGCTGACGAGCGTCTTCGCCAAGCTGCGTTGCCACAATCCCGCGTGATGGAGCCTCTGCGTGTGCAGTTCTGGAGCCCCCTGAGGGACGAGGTGCGCACGCCCGTGGAGTCCTTGGTCGGGTGGTTCGCCGAGGTTGTGCCTCCCGAAGAAGGCTGCAACCTGAGCGCAGCTGCCCCCGAGGACTACAACAAGGACGACACCTCCTTCGCTTGAGATTCCTCAACCATTATCTGCCGCACCAAAGAACCCTTTGACCCGTGAGGGTGTTAGACACTTTGTAACTTACTTTTGTTCCGAGTAACGGTTTTCTGTCGTGCTTGGGGATGTCTTTGTTCCTTCTGCAGCGATCTACCTTTTTCTTGCGTGTTGCTTGCGTCCTGGCTGACGAGAGACCGTTGCACACATGAGGCCTCATTCCTAGCATGCACCCTGGGTGCGGAGCGGCAGCACCCAAGTGTTGCTCGGCTTCGCGTTCCCTCAGCTGCGGTCGTTCGCGTGAATCTCATGAGGCCGGTACCCTCATGAGGGCCCTGCCTAGGCTATCGGGCGAAGGCGCCTTGGGAACCAAGTTCCCCCTTCCTTCGTGTCGTCTCCTCTCGCAGCCACTTTGATGCGTCGTGGCACCAGGGCCCATTCCCCGAGCGCCAGAGCGAGGGCCCTTGAAGCGCGAGACTTAGGGAGTCACACCTGTTGCGGCTGCTCGCTTGACCGACCTTGCTTGGCCCCTCGTGGGATGTCCTGTAGAGAGAAAAATAGCATGCCTTGATGGTGCGTACTTGCCCGCTCACCTTTGGGCATCCCGCTTGCATATGGACGTGGTAAGAGAACAAAAACCAAGGTAGCTCCATAAAAACCAGAAAAACCGATACCTCCGCTAAAATATCCAAATCTAACTTGTTCACGAGCCCAAAAAGGAGAGACATGACTGCCGCACTCAATGCAGGCCAGCCCGACGAACTCGCTTGTACGTCTAAAGTAGGGACGAATAAAAGCGGCCGCCGTGCCTAGCACGAACAAATCTAAAAAATAAATGTGGACCCCGGGGTGTTTCCTTCGTCTTCTTCCATAGCATGGAGCCTGAGGACTGTCACTAGAACATGGGAGGGGCCCCCCACCGCAGCCATGATGCGGGTCGTCGTGGGGTTATGCACAAGAGACCTCCAGGTGTATACAACCTACTCTTTATTACATGAGAGTGTCAGAGGCTTCTTCCCTAGCACAGAGCATGACGATTTGCACTAAGACGTGGTAGGGGGCCTTACCATAGCCACGACATGACCCATCGTGATTATGCATGAGAGACCCCCAGGCGTATACAACCCACTGTTTATTACGTGAGAGTTCCACAGGTTGGCCTCCAGGTGCCCGACTCCAAGCTTCCTTCTCGTGTACCTAGGCAAGTAGTGCGGGGCGTGGGGACACGAACGGTCTTTAGGGGGTCCCCACTCTCACTCCCCACGCGTGTGGCATCTCGCATGGGGCTATGGATGATTTTGATGCCCCCCACCCTCCGTCTCCAGGCACGTGGCGACCAACCTGGAAACATGGGCGCCCGTGGGTGTCCTTCACTAGGGGATTAATGTCCAACGCTTCCTGCCTCACGGCGAGGAAGCGTGTACGCCGGCTCATCGCTCCCCTGGCTCTCGCCTGAAGACTGTCATGCTTCACACAATTTGAAGAGTCTGTCCGCAAAATGGCATCTCCGCACTAGAGCTTGGCTTTTAAGGCAAACAACACCGTTCCAGGTGAAAGTTAATCAAGTTCGTTACATATTCAGCACACACTCGTTCGGGTTAGTACAAAATACTAGGGACTTTTTTAACCCTGGTTGGTCCAAAAAGACAGGTGATGGCCCGATCGTTTTGGACGCGTCCGTCCCCCTAGCGTCACGACCGGGTCCTGAGGCTGCTGGCCCTTGAAGCTTCTCAAGCCCATGGGATCCCTACAGCGCATGAAGCGCACACACCCCGCATCCCATGCAGCTTGCTGAGATCCTGAACGAAGAACTCCCATGACCTTGGCGCTTGACGCCACTCCCCTGTCCCGTGGGGGCGAATGTCGGGGCATGCTCTCGTGGGCCCCCATGTGCCTTCTCATTGCTCCGATCGTGCCCGGTGGCCCCAAGATGGAGCCCCTGAGCCCAAGCCAACAGTTGCGCCTAGTGTACCCCGAACGCCGGGGGGAAGAGGGTGCCATCTTGGGCGTGTGGGCTGTGGTGCCAGCACACTGTGCGACACCCCTCTCGGCCGGAAGTCATGAGTGTGGCGGCATGGCGGCGTCGTCTTGGTGGCGCACGTCGCGTGGGGACCCGCGCCATGCATCGTCTCGGGGATGGCCGCTTCCATCGTCCCTGCGGGGTCGGGGGCCGTGGTCATCGACGTCTCCTGTGCGGTCGGTGGGGACGACACGGTCTTGGCGTCGAACGGCGTGCTTGCTGTTGAGGATCCTGACTGCCTGGCAATCCTCTGTGTTGTGGGTGTGCATGTTGTGGTGGGCGCATAACTTGCACATGATATTACAAGGTGCATCGCTGCACGGGGCCGGCGAAGGTCCAAGGCGGGTCACCGGGACCCTGAGGAGGAGGAGCACAACATGAGGTAGGGCCTACTCGGGGCCCTCGGGATGCGGGCTGCCCGAGCCTCTACTCAGCGATGGCTTGATGTTCAGGCCACCTGCCTCCATCGGTGGGGGTCGAAGCGGGGCACAGGCTGCCGAAGACCTACTGGCGACGACAACGATTTTGGCAACATGGTACGCGCATGCGCCATATCCTTCGTCCGTCGGGGGGTGGTGAAGGAGTTAGATCACCATGAGCAACGCGTCCTGTGGACTTAGGTCGACCACATGAACGCATGCCGAGGCCGAGGCTACGAGAGACGTAGCAGGGCGACCTCCTTGATGCGCCGGTGGACACAAGAACCCCTGCCCTCCGTGCATGGCGTTGGCAAAGACGATGGTGGCCACAACCCTGGTGGGCCGGTATTGGCCGTCCAGGGCCGTGCTCCCGGGGCGCATGCGGCGAGCTGATACGTCTCCAATGTATCAATAATTTTTGATGGTTCCATGCTATTATCTTGTCAAACTTTGGATGTTTTGTATGCCTTTTATATCTTTTTTGGGACTAACTTATTAACTCAGTGCCAAGTGCGAGTTCGTGTTTTTTCCGTGTTTTTGACCCTTTTTAGAGGAGAATATTAAACGGAGTCCAAACGGAATAAAACTTCTGAATAGATTTTTTCCGGAACAGAAGATACACAGGGGGTGTGAGAACCAAGGCAGAGGCCACCTGGGGAGGCCACAAGCCCCCTAGGCGTGGCCAGGGGGAGCCCGTGCCTAGTAGGCCTGTGGGACCCTTGTGGCTCATCTCCCCTACTTCTTCCGCCTATAAATCCCCGAAAAATCCAAAACCACGGGAAAGATCCACGAAAATACTTTTCCGCCGCCGCAAGCTTCTGTCTCCGCAAGATCCCATCTAGGGAACGTTCTGGTACTGGGCCGGAGAGGCGAGTCGGATACGGAGGGCTTCTTCATCAACACCATTGCCTCTCCGATGATGCGTGAGTAGTTCACCATAGACCTTCGGGTCCATAGCTAGTAGCTAGATGGCATCTTCTCTCTCTTGGATCTTCAATACAAAGTTCTCCATGATCTTCATGGAGATCTATCCGATTTAATCTTTTTTGGCGGTGTATTTGTCGAGATCCGATGAATTGTGGATTCATGATCAGATTATCTATGAATCTTATTTGAGTTTCTTCTGATCTCTTATATGCATGATTTCATATCTTTTTAATTCTCTTTGAGTTGTGTGTTTTGTTTGGCCAACTTGATCTATGATTCTTGCAATGGGAGAAGTGCTTGGTTTTGGGTTCATACCATGCGGTGATCTCACCAAGTGACAGAAGGGGTAGCGAGGCACGCATCGTGTTGTTGCCATCAAGGGTAAAAAGATGGGGTTTATATCTATTGCATGAATTTGGCCCTCTACATCATGTCATCTTGTTTAAGGCATTACTCTGTTTGTCATGAACTCAATACACTAGATGCATGTGGATAGCGGTCGATGTGTGGACTAATAGTAGTAGATGGCGACAGTATCGGTCTACTTGTCTCGGACATGATGCCTATATGTATGATCATTGCCTTAGATATCGTCATGACTTTGCGCGGTTCTATCAATTGCCCGACAGTAATTCGTTCACCCACCGTAATATTTGCTATCTTGAAAGAAGCCTCTAGTGAACAGTATGGCCCTCGGGTCTACTTCACATCATATTTTCGGCCTTACACTTTTACTTCGTCGCACTTTCCGCCTTCAGATCTCACTTTGGGCGCAAGCTCGTTTGTGTTTGCGCAGGTACTCTGGACACTTGGCTTGATTCTCCTACTGGATTAATACCTTGGTTCTCAAAACTGAGGGAAATACTTACTGCTACTGTGCTGCATCACCCTTTCCTCTTCAAGGGAAAAACCAACGCAAGCTCAAGAGGTAGCACGAGCGTTACCCATTGGGTCGGTGAAGTTGGGGCAAAACTGGAGCAGGAGAGTGGTTGCGCACCCCTACCTGGCATGTCGAATATTGGAATCGGGGCTCCGCGGACCAAGGAAAGGTTCGAACACTGGGGTTCGCTCGCTCTCCTGCTCCGTTCTACCTCGCGGCATCACGGTGACATGGGAACCGAAGACGAGCTGAAGCACACGGCAGTTTACCTAGGTTTGGGCCACCTTGCAGTGTAAAACTCTACTCCTTCTTGTGGTGGGATTGCTTAAGGTGGAAGACAAGTACAAAGGTAGGTTCTTGCCCTAACCGGGGGGCAAAATTGGATCCCCTTCTATGTAGGTCGGGCCTCTACTATATACTGGCCTTGGTCCTCTTCCCCCAAAAACATCGTCGGGAAGGGTTGCCACAACGGCCATTTTTGAAAGGGGACAGGACTGCAGTCTGCCCCGACAAAGGTGATCTTCACGTGCAAAAGCTTCTCTTGATGATACGCTGGTGGGCTCAGGGACGACCTCCGTCATGTGGAGCCCCTGCTTTCGTCTACTTGCACCGAATTGGAAACCTTTGGGAGTTGCTTCAGGAGCATTTCAGTTATTCCACCATACTTAGCACGAA
Source organism: Hordeum vulgare subsp. vulgare (assembly GCF_904849725.1). Lineage (NCBI taxonomy): Eukaryota > Viridiplantae > Streptophyta > Magnoliopsida > Poales > Poaceae > Hordeum > Hordeum vulgare. The sequence goes on along the minus strand of NC_058523.1, from coordinate 251,103,745 downwards.
ACAGGAAACCCTCCCCGTACGCGCGCTAGCACCGCTACTGTGCCGCATGCACGGCTTGTCATAGGACCCTACCAACTTGTCCTGTGTGGGCCCGCTCCATGAGGGCTTCAGGGGAAAATCTCGTGGCGTACGCCCTCCCGAGCCCATGGCGATGATCTTCAAGGGCTAGACTCGCGAGGCAAGAGCCCTCGCAAGGATCCTCCTTTACGGGCTCACAGACGGGCCGAACCAGGCATATCCTTTCACGTCGCGCCTCGGGCCGCAGGCCGGTTGGCCTGGGTACCGCCGATCCCAGGGGCCCGACAGAACTCTTACAACAAGGCTTAACATGGGTACTACATTTGCTAATAACTAACTAAAACTGCATCGAGAGTAGCTACACTATGGATAATTAATCAACAACCTAGGCCAGTTCTCCTGATGAGTGTTGGTACAAAACAAATTCGTGTGCTTGGCCATCTCGGGGCAACTCGGGTGTTTAATCTCGCCAGTGTACGTTGTGCTTATGTGCTAGTGCCTAGAAAAAACAGATACATATGGCACCTATTGGGATCTTGTCTTCCGGGCGGTCTTGCTGGATTTGTTTTACATTTAACGAATGTCTTGTGTGGTTCTGAGGATACCTTGTGCTATCTCGATGTTGAGGTTTTCCACCGCATCATGAGGCTAGTTTGTGATGGATGAGTTGGAGCACCCTTGTAGGTTTAAATCTTTCAAAAAGTTGTGCCCGCGATTATGTGGCAACTTTAAGTAAACATATTTATTGACGATGATCTCGATTACAAGGGTGGGGAATCACTTACCTAGCTCTTGAGGATTTCTTACATGCCCTACCTATCTTAAGGGCTCCCCTTTACATATAGGTCTAGGCCGTGAGATTACAACAGGGTCTTGGCCACATTACAGCAAATGGCATAGTCTAATTCCTATTTATATTGTCTCTCACCTATGGGAAATCCCTTACGACTTCATTCACTGAACCGTCCTGCCAAGTGCTGTCCCATGAGACACCTTATCGAACAAGCCCCCTCCTGTGCCTAGGGTTCCATTTCTTCCATGGCTTGTGCAGCACCACACTCAAGAGCCGCCGCCTTGACAAACGGGTCATCGTTTTGGCGGTCATCTTGTGGGGCATATCCCCAACCTCAGCACACAGGTTAGCTTGGGTTTACCCATGTTAACATCCATCATTAAAATGAAAGGAAAACCAGAACCTTGAAGTTAAAACTTGAGCCTTCTTTATAAGTCAGCCTTTCTCTTCTCCTTGCTATTTGAACTTTTCGTGTTGGTCAGTACTAGTAGGGTCATTTCCTTTTTTCCAAGACTTTGTATTTTTCTTATGGGTACCATCACGACATCTTCTTGTTTTCCTGTAACGTTGCTGTGCCACCATGGTGAATCTTTCAAACAAATCATCAAATCTGGTGTGCCGTGGGAATCCAGGCGTCTCCATAGCCACGAAATACTTAACACACCATTTTTCACCGCACTGTTTTGGATTTCACACTCCTTATAAATAGAACTGATGCCCTAGATTTACTTTTTCACTTCATATTCTTCCTCTCACCTCCAAAACTTCGCCCGAGCTCACCAGAGTCCAAATCGCAACAAACGCTCAAACGTGCCACCTTCTTCGCCGAAGTTCATCTAGATCGTCCATGAGCATCACAGTTGAGAAGAAAAGCCTCTACATCCCCATCATATGTATTTCGGTAAGTCTCATTACCACCATTATAGTTCAAGCATTCTTTGTAGCTCATCGGTAGCTCATTGGAGTTCGTTGTAAATCATAGTTGTAGATCTAATACCCTTCGTAACTCTTTGTCAATCATGTGTAGTTTTGGGTCCTATAAATGCATCTAGTGCCCCTTAGTGATTTTGGGGTATTGAAGACTTATAGGTTAAGAGACTCATGTGTTTGTGAGTGTACACAAGTTCTATAAGTCGCTAAAGAGTTTGAGTTATTTGAAGAATATCGACCCCTAAATATGTATGTCTTCGGCTAAAGACTTTGGTATTTCCTCGAAGACTTTGAAAATGAGGAAATTGGTGCGTCCGTGAAGAAATTCATGCGAGGACTTTGAAGCGTGAAGACTTTTGTTTTCGTTGCTTCATTTTATGTATTATGTGTCATAGGACTACCGTACTGTTAAAGGGTGTCGAGGTAAGACTAAGGAAAAGTTTTCAAGCGATGCTCATCTGAAAGCCTACACATACAAACCTTTCGAGTGAAGCCTTCAGAAATATTCAATAGGTTAGTCAAATTCTTCAGTGACAGAGACGTGGATCTTCTGGTCTCTGAGGAATCTACTCTAACTGAGGAGTTAGGCTTTTTCCAATGGGAATTACCTACGAGTGAGGAACATGAGTGAACTGAGGACTTTCGGAGTTGAAATGTTCTGACCATTGCTGCGTCGCGTGCCCGCTGTCCCTAACCTTATCCACATAACGTTCATATCATTGCGGCATTTATGTCAATTCATGTCGGGGTTGCTCCCCGGTTATAAATAGACGCACCCTTAGCGACTAGCTGGTTCGCTGCTCCGCGAGAGAAATTGACACTTATCATTTGGGAGCAACCCATTCCTTGAAGACTTTGAGAGAAAATCATCACTTAGGAAAAACCCCAAACACCCAAACCAAAAACCAAAAACTCAAAATTGATTGAGCATCACTAAAGAGATAGTTCGTGTGTGGAACCGACGCTTGTTACCTTTGAGGACTCTGCATCCTCCAGACGGTTAGGCTTCATGGTCTAGAGCATCCAACAGTAAATCATGGACCGCGGGTGATCGAGTTTGGGAGTGTTTTGAACTATGACCTGAAAACCTACCACGAATGTTGGGTGAAGATTGTGTGTCCTTAGCTCAATGAGAATACGGTAAGGATAGTGACTCCTGGGACCGTGTGTCCTTTGGTTTAAATACTAAGCTGCTCCAAACCAGACGTACGATTGTCACACCAGTTGGTACTGGGTCATCAAACTATTGTCTTCATCGAGCACCTGGTTCTAATTCCTCAACCCTTTCATTTCCTAAGTTGTATGTTGATGACTTTGATCTTTACCATTTGAAGAATTTGACTGAATATTTTCACAATTTCCTCACCTGAAACTCTTTACCTTAGTTATTCTTCACCTGCATATCCTAAACATGTCTCTTGTGCAAACCAAATGTTACATTTCACTCTGATGATTATGCTATCACTCTTTTGCACACTTGCCTGAGTACTTATATCACTGTACTCAGTTTGTGACTGAGGAATTTACTCACAAGGAATTTCCTCAGTGAAAAAAAAATAAAAAAATCGCCTATTCATCCCCCTCTAGTCGATATAACGCACTTTCAATTAATATCAGAGCAAGGTACACCCTTGTTCTATGTGATTTTCGTTTAACCACCTCGAGCATTTGTTATGTCGACCGCAGGAATGATCAAGGTCACTACGGATGAAAGAACAAGATTCACATGCACCTTAAGGAAATTGATAATGATCTCTAGTATAATGTGGAAAGAGGTGTTGCCACTCTGTCTAGAATTGTGAATGATACTTATGTGAAGAGATTCAAGCAACTCGAATCTCAAGCGAAGAATATCATATGTGGCCATCTGAGGAAAGTTCAGTATGGTAGTGTGTGCTTTGGGGTGTGCAAAGCTAAAATGGGAAAGGTTGTACAAGGTCAATGATGGAGTGTCCACTCAACGTGACTCTCGAGTTGATGTTCTTCACAATCTCTTCAACTGCTTTAAGAGACGTGATAATGAAAGCCAAGAAACCTTCGATGGCCTCACCAACATTTCAAATGCGCTACAGGCTCTTGGAGAGAGAGATATCACTAACCATGAGGTGGTGAAGAAACTGCTAAGATCTCTTGATTCTTCATTCGATACACTATTTCTGATGATTCAAGAATGAAGAGACTACAAAGAAAAGACTTAATATTCAGGAATTCCATTAAGCTAAGAAAAGAGACCTTTATGGATCAAGCTATGGAAGACCTCTTGCGCTGAAGGCAAAGGTTGTTCCCTCATCTGAAGAAGAAGTCTCTCAGTGCAGCATTGGTGACCATGAATAACTTGGTCAGGAACTTGCTATGCTCGTGAGGAAATTCCAGAAGTTCTAAAGATGAGGCCAGTTCAGAAATTTTTGAAGAAGAGATATGAGGAAATCAGAATCTTCATCTAAGGACTACAAGAAGAGAACCTCCCATAAATGCAAGAAATCTGGTAACTATATTGCTGATTGTCCTCACTTGGTGAAGGAATCAAAGAAGAAGAAATACAAGGATGACAGTTTGATGACTCAAAGAAAAATAAGAAATGTTCAAATTACTCATTATAAAAGTCCTCATTGCACAAGAAAAACATCTTCAGAAAGGCTCGGGTTCTTATTGACAAAGAAATGGATTCTGAGGAAGAATATGAAGAATGTGAAGAGGAAGGTTCTGAAGAGGAGTCAGAGTCTGGTCTGGCAAGCCTAGCCCTTGCAACGACATTCATCAGCAAGTCCATCTTCGACCTCATAGAAAATTACCACATCAACAACATTGATGAGTGCGATGAGGACTTTGCTCCCACCTATTGCTTCATGAAAAAAGATTCTAAGGTACCCATCCACTCTTCCTCTTCTGACTCTAGTGACTGTAAACCTGATGACTATGAACAACCCAGTTACTACAAGCTCGATAATATTTCCACTAAGCAACAAACATCTATTGAAGACCTTCCGAAACTGCTAGACAAAAGCGGTGAGATTCCGAATGATGATGTGGATCGGACTAAAATCTTGACTGATGATGTCAAAAGTCTTCAATCTAGGTTTGATGGTCTTCAAGATCCTCATGTCACCATCTTTGTAGACCGTGAGAAGTTTTCTTATGAATTTGTTGAAATAAATCAAGATCTTGAGAAGCTAAGGACATCTCATGATGAACTTCGAATTCAAAATGATTATTTTCTTGCTCAACATATAGGTACCGCTCAGGAAGAATTCATTCCACCATGCTTGAAATGTATTGAACGCGAATCTGTAAATTCTTCACCTGAAACATCAAATGCGTCTAATGGTACAATTTGTTCTACCGTATCAGTGGTTACAAATACCTCACTTGAGGAAACCACATATGTCAATGACGAAAATGCAGGGTTGAATGAATTGTATGTGACAGGCTTTACAAAAGTCTCAAAGGGCATCAAACCCTTTGTGATGTGCTCAAAAAGAAGATTCTGCATAGGAACCCTAGGAAAGTGGGTATTGCATTTGAGATGAAATTGAATGTTGATGGGTCATAGTGGAAACAAGAGCAGTATCCCAAAACCTCATGGGTTCACTACTGAAATTCAGAAATTTGCCGTCTGCCAAGGCGGACGGCAAAGGGGGCAACCACGGACGGCAAAGGCTTTGCCGTCTGCCCCCTCATGGCAAAGTAGACGGTAAAAAAATCCGGTGAAGAGGCTCTTTGCCGTCTGCTTTCACAAAGCGGACGCCAAAGAATCTTTGCCATGAGGGGGCAGACGGCAAAATAAGTGGGACGCCATATATCGCAACGTCCCCGTTAAGTGTTAACGGCAGGCCTCCACTCTTTGCCGTCTGCCTCCCCCCCTTTGCCATGTGGGGGCAGACGGCAAAGAGGGGAGAGAGAGGGGGCAGATTCTCTCTTTGCCGTCTGCCTCCCGCCCTTTGCCATGTGGGGGCAGACGGCAAAGAGGGGAGAGAGAGGGGGCAGATTCTCTCTTTGCCGTCTGCCTCCCCCCCTTTGCCATGTGGGGGCAGACGGCAAAGAGGGGAGAGAGAGGGGGCAGATTCTCTCTTTGCCGTCTGCCCCCCCTTTGCCATGTGGGGGCAGACGGCAAAGAGGGGAGAGAGAGGGGGCAGATTCCCCCTTTGCCGTCTGCCTCCACCCCTTTGCCATGTGTTGGCAGACGGCAAAGAGGGGAACCAGCCCCTTTTTTATTTATTTTTTGTTATATCCAGCATTTTTAACAATAATCAGGATATATATATATATATTTGACATAAATAAATTTCTTTCCGTACTCATAACCATATTAAAATAACTCTCATCCATAGTGCATACATATTATGGAAGTTACATCCGTACCAAACCATATATTACACCAGTTTCATCCACGTGCATACAAAGTTTCATATATTCATATACTACAATAGTTTCAATACAACCCATGGTACAAGAAATCATCTTCAAGCATTCCATCAACCAAGCTTCCCGTGAAGTGAAGGTCATCTGCAAAATGACAAATAAGAAAGTTAGAAAAATATTACTAGATGAAGTAGTGTATATATAGGTTATTTCGGAGAGAAATTAGCTAATTATAGACCATTTAGGAGCTAACTAAGCTAATTATGTCATTTAGGTGGAACACTAGCTAACTATAGAAGAAGAGAAAGAGAAGAAGAAGTAAAAGAAGGAGGAGGAGGAGAAGGAGAAGGAAGAGGAGAAGAAGAAGAAAAAGGAGGAGGAGGAGGAGGAGGAGAAGGAGAAGGAAGAGGAGAAGAAGAAGAAGGAGAAGAAGGAGAAGAAGAAGGAGAAGAAGGAGAAGAAGAAGGAGAAGAAGAAGAAGGAGAACATCGTTTGAAGTAAGGGAGATCCCATAAGCATGACTTGTGAGTCCAGGCGTGTTCCGTATTATACCCTTTGAAGTATCCTGGATGCAAAGGATCGGGCTCGAGAGCGTTTAACTGATCAAGGGTCTGTTGGCCTGTCAACGCAGCTGGTGCAGTGTTTTTGACAACTCTACCTTTGATGAAATTCTTCTTGTCTTTTCTGAACTTATGGTCAGGATCTAGGAATTGTCTATGCATGTCGAAGCAAGAATACTTGCGACCAGCCTGCAGCCAACGGAACTGAAGAGCTGCCTTTCATGTGGTGCACGGGAACCTTCCATGCACACACCAGCCAGCGAATAGCGCAAACGCCGGATAATCATGCGTCGAGTACATGTACCACACATGCATTTTGAAATTTGTTTTGGTAGCCGCGTCGTAGGTCTTGATCCCATTATCCCAGGCTTCTTGCAACTCATCCTTAAGCGGCTGCATGTACACATTCATATTCTTCCCCGGATAGTTGGGCCCTGGAATTATCAACGTCAGGAAAATGTTCTTTCTTTTCATAATCTCTCCGGGTGGCAAATTTGGTGGAATGACAAATACAGGCCAACAACTGTATTGTGCTGCCGTCATACCATACACATTGAACCCATCCGTGCTGATGGCAACTCTAGGTTGCCTTGGATCTTCCGATTTATCCTTATGTAATGCATCGAAGTGCCTCCACGCAAAACCATCTGAAGTGTGTACCAGCATCTTGTTCCCATCCGCATCTAGTTCGGTTCTTTTGCCCAATTTGTGCCATGTCATCTGTCTGGCCGTCTCTTCGACCATGAAAAGACGTTGAAGTCTTGGTACGATTGGCAGATATCGAAGAACACTAATGGGGATTTTGGTCTGATTCTTCTCACCCATGCCGTTGTCTACCACAATATACCTGGAAGAATTGCAAATGGGGCAATAGTTCAAGGCCGCATACTCAAGCCTAAATAAGGCACATCCATTCTCACAGGCATGTATCTTCTCATAGGGCATGTCAAGTACACGGAGGATTTTCTCTGACTGGTACAGGTTTGCAGGCAGTACATGGCCTTTGGGTAGAAAGCGTCCAAATATCGTCATCATCGCGTCGTAGCATTCTCTGCCTAGGTTGAATTGAGCCTTCAGAGCCATTACTTGCGCGATGGCATCCAGCTGACAAAGCTCAGTCTGCTCGTGGAGAGGACGTTTTGAAGACTCCAGCATTTCATAGAAGGCCTTTGCAGATTCCTCCATCTCATCGTCCGAATCCCGAGCATCATCAAAGTCTTGCACCATGTCTGCAATCCCGGTACCATGCTCGTCGGTGCCACGACGAATCACCTCAGCTCTGGCACGTTGGTCAGACTCACCATGAAAAGTCCACACCGTATAATTAGGCGTAAAACCCCACTTCTGCAAGTGTTTACCCATTTCAAACTCTGTCTGCTTTTTCCAGTTGTCGCAGTTGGGACAGGGGCACCATGTTTTTTGCTGGCCATTTGCAAATGCGGCTCTCACAAACCCCCTGGTTTTTGTTAACCATTCATGGGTCATGTCTTTCTGACTAGGGTGACCAGTGTACATCCAAGCACGATCACTCATGTTGCCTAGCTACCTATGGGGGCACAAGAAATAAATACATAATTCATCATCTATATTCATATGCTAATCAAGTTTGTCAGTTTTATTACGTCCATGCAACCTACACGCTAATAGGTAAAGATAGGTCCTAATCCCACCCGAGTATGTGTAGACTGGGTTCGTTTTCCCATGCTCTGCTCCAGATGCGACGCAGAATTTCGGCAGCACCTCCCTGCTGTTCTCCTGATACACGTCTCGGCAATAAGCAGAGAGGATGTGTACCCGGAGAACAACAGGGGAGGCACTGACGAAATTCCGCATCGGATCCGGAGCACAGCATACGGGAAAACAAACCCAATCTACACATACTCGGGCTGTCCATGGATAATGTTGGACAATTCGAAAGGATGGCGGTTATAAATATGCAAAGAAATGCATATTTATAGATGTCGCCCTTTCGAACGGGAGACGCATACTGGTCACGCATACTCATGATTGAAGAAACCTATAGCTAGCAAGTTTCATCGGCACGAAGACCGGGACAGAGCAAATTAAGGGGGTAGGAGGAGAAGTCATTTGTGCTCACCAACAAACGCAAGGGTGGAGCTCGTCCAACGCACGTGGAGGTCGTCGAACAACTGCACATTGAAATTCACCCGATCAACACAAATACGATGTTTTTATAATTAACATGATCGGAAAATATGTGACCTAACTCATAATTTACAAAACTATGACCCCGTGGGCCTCTGGAAGGCCGAAAAGCACCTTCTCGTTCAAAAGAAGGCAGAAGAGGTGTCGTCGGGAGTTAGTGTCGTCGAGGGTCGGTGGCATCGGGGGTCGGGGGGTTAGTGGCGTCGGTTGTGGGGGGTCAGTGGCGTCGGGGGTCCATGGTCAGTGGCGTCGGGGGTCCAGGGTCAGTGACGTCGGGTGTCAGTGGCGTCGGGGGTCGAGGGTTGGTGGCGTCGAGCGTCGGGGGTCGGGAGTCGTGGGCCGAGGGTCTGGGTCGGGGGCAGTGGCGTCGGGGGTCGAGGGTTAGTGGCGTCGGGGGTCAGTGGCGTCGGGGGTCGGGGGTCGGGGGTCAGTGGCGTCGGAGGTCGATGGTCGGGGGTCAGTGGCGTCGGGCGTCAGGGGTCGGGGGTCGAGGGTCAGTTTCGGGGTGCCGGGTTCCCTTTTCCTCTTCTTTCTTCTTCTCCTCTCTCCTCTTTTTCTTCTTCTTCTTCTTCTTCTTCTTCTTTTTTCTCCTCCTACTCCCCCTCCTCTTTTTCTCCTTCTATTCTTTTTCTTCTTCTTCTTCTTCTTCTTCTTCTTCTTCTTCTTCTTTCTCCTCCTCTTTCTCCTCCTCCTCCTCTCCTCCTCTTCTTCTTCTTCTTCTTCTTCTTCTTCTTTTTTCTCCTCCTCCTCCTCCTCTTCTTCTTCTTCTTCTTCTTCTTCTCCTGCTTTTTTTCCTTCTGCTTTTTTTCTTCTAACCTAACTAACTAACCTAATTAGCCTAATAATCTAACCAAATAAACTAACTAAATTACCCTATATATAATAAAAAACTAACCTAATAAACTAACGAAAGCAATTAACTTTTTTAAAAAGAAAAACAGGAAAAACTCACCGGCAGGGGGCGGCGGCGGCAGGGGGCGCGCGGCTGGGGGCTCGCCGCAGAGGGCGTTGGTGGCAGGGGGCGGCGACGGCAGGGGGCGCAATGCAGGTGGCGCGCAGCAGGGGGCGGCGGCGGCAGGGGGCGGCGACGGCAGGGGGCGCAATGCAGGTGGCGCGGGCGCGCGACAGGGGGCGGCGGCGGCAGGGGGCGCGCCGCAGGGGAGGTGCTCACCGTGGGGGTGGGTCGCCGCGGGGAGGTGCCCTCTCGGGGAGGGGATCCCACGGGGAGGGGGTCGCCGGGGGGTGGGCTCGCCGGGGGGGTGGGATCGCCGCGGGGAGGGGATCTCGCGGGGAGGGGGTCGCCGCCGTGGAGAGAGAGAGTGGTCGGGGTGAGAGAGAGAGAGAGACAGTGAGCGAGGGGGGGTAACGGCCGTTATAGGGCCGCCCCTTTGCCGTCCGCCCCCCGACGGCAAAGGGCCGTATGGCAGACGGCAAAGGGCCGTATGGCAGACGGCAAAGGCCCGCGGACGGCAAAGGCCCCCGGATTTCGGACACGGCAGGCATGGGACCCACGCGTCCACTTTGCCGTCTGCCCTGGGGCTCTTTGCCGTCTGCTGGCAGACGGCAAAGGACCCACACATGGCAAATAGTATTTTTGCCATGTGTCAGTTCTTTGCCGTCTGTATTGTGTCAACTGATGGCAAAGAGGTTCTTTGCCGTCAGCCAGCAGACGGTAAAGAACTGGCTGACGGCAAATTTCTGTATTCCAGTAGTGGTTGCTGCAAAAGGACATCCTTTTCATCCATCTACTATATCAGGCTTTGCATGTCAAACTTCATAATTCGTCCGATGAGTCACTTGTCTCCAACTATAAATAGTTCAAAAATAAGAATTTTGAAGTATTTGCTACATGAGTTGGAAGTAAATGCAGGAATGGACCACCCTTGAGGAAAATCTAAGCTCCCAAAAGCAGCTTGGATAGTCTTCTGGTGAATGTCCTCATGACACCACCAATGAAGAACAGGAACCCCATATCAAATTCCTTAAGTGCACCCAAGTCTTCATGGGTATGAAATTCCTCATATGGTCAAAACTCTGCTCATACTCACACTAATGCTTCTGATATGCAGTGAACCTACAAGGGACATGAATATGTGCACTGTTCCTCAAATCATTATATTCATAAGTCCTCGAAGAATTTATCTGCTTATTCATCTGAGTACACTAACCCCTCACCTATGAAACGAAGTGCATTAACGCCAATGCCTCAATTATCTTATGCTGCTCGCAGGATGATGGAATCTTTGCTACCCATTCATATGTGGGTGGTGAAGGAATTGAACTAATCACTTCTGCAGGTCAGGTCTCCAGATGAAAGTCATCATCTAAAGAATTTAATGGATACCTGACGAAATGCATGAAAGGATGCAAGCTGATCATGATGAAATTATTATCATTTCGCAGATCCTTATTATGTCTTAATTCTACTTCATGAGATGAACTTCAAGTCTCATAAATTTATATCATATTCGTCACTCTGAAGCATATCAGATGGGAAGCAGTAATAATTCATGTGTAGGATGACAAACCGAAAACCACAGAGTGGGTTCTTGACAGTGGGTGTAAAAATCACTTGACTGGTGACAAAAGCTTATGGATGAATATCCCACTGACTCCATCACTAGTGAAGCATATCACCTACGCAAACAAAGGTAAAAGCAAGGTATTGGGACTTGGTAAGGTGGCTATTTCTAAGGATCGACACATGGACAAAGTCATGCTTGTCGAATCCCTTGGGTTAAACCTCATGTCAGTCTCAATGCTTTGTGATATTGATATTATTTTCATCTTTGGAAAATATTGATGCATAGCCATCATGGAATCTGAAAAGTTCAAAGTCTTCGATGGTTTTTGGAGAAGAGACATGTACATTGTTGATTTCTCTACAAGTCCACATCCGGCCACGTGTTTACTTGCACAAGCCTCAGAGGGCTGGCTATGGCATCGACAACTTGGTCATGTAGGCATGAGGTATCTACACACAGGCGAAGAAGAAGTATGTTATTGGCATCAAAAGTATAAAATTCCTCAAGGATCTTCTGTGTGGGGCTTGTCAGTCTGAAAAATGACCAAATCCAAGCAGCCCTCAAAGATTAACATGACCACCACTCGTCCTATTGAATTTGTTCACCTGGACCTATTTGGACCTACTCATTATGCTACTCTAACCAATGCAACATCACTATATTGCTTTGTAATCGTTGACGACTATTCTTGTTATACTTGGTGCAAATTAAACTTTACAAAGCTAAAGTGCAAGAAGTCTTCAAACCATTTTCCTGAAGGGCCTCGACGAACTTTGGTGTCAACATAAAGCACATCAGGAGTGACAATGGGATGGAGTTCAAGAACACTGGTCTTGATGACTATCTTGATGAACATGGTATTACTCATGAGTTGTCTGCCCCTTATACTCCTCAACAGAATGGCATCATGGAACACAAGAAGAAGACTGTTGTTGAGATGGCATGGACTATGCTTGAATAATATCAGACTCCTCGTCGCTTCTCGCCTGAGGCAATCAACACTGCCTGCCACATCATCACCAGGGTATATCTTCACGAATTCCTCAAGAAGACTTCATACGAACTCCTCACTGACAATACACCCTATGTAAGTTTTTTCATAGTCTTCGATGCAAGATGTTGGAATAGAGATCATCACCACAGTTCAAAGTTTGCACCAAAAGCACATGAGGGTTTTATGCTTGGTTATGGAAAAGACTCGCACACCTAGAGAGTCTTCAACAACTACCACAACAAGGTTGTTGAAACTGTAGATGTGCGGTTCAATGAAACTAATGGCTCGCAAAGAGAGCACCTCCCAAATGTGTTAGGTGAAATGCCTTCGAAGGAAGCTCTCAATCTCAAGCCTACTGAAGATATCATTCTTACTAAAGAAAACCTCATGCTGAGGAAGTCATCCAATACAACAAAGAAATTCGAGATGGTGCACCTAAGGAAGTTCCTCCAGATCAAATTCCTCAACCCGATCAAAGTCTTCAACCCGCGCATCCTAGGATTGCAAATGAAGTGCAAATAGAGAAAATCCTCGATGTCGTCAATGCGGCTGGACCCCTCACTAGCTCAACAACTTCCATTTGATTAACTTTTGTGGGCATTCTTCCTTCATGTCTATCACAGAACCCTCAAAAGTTGATGAAGCCTTCATGGAACTTGAGTGGATTCAAGCTATGCTTGTAAAACTTCATCAATTACACCTGAACAACGTGTGGGAACTCGTCAAGCGGCATTATCCTCGCAAGCACAATATCATTGATATCAAGTGGATCTATAGAAACAAACAAGACGAAGATGATGACGTAGTGAGGAACAAGGCACAACTTGTAGCCCAAGGCTACACACAAATTGAAGGAATTGACTTTGATGAAACTTGTGCACCTGTTGCTAGACTTTAAGCTATTCATATATGCTTTCTTATGCTAACCATCACAATGACTCATTGTTTCAAATGGATATGAAAAGTGCATTCCTGAATGGTAAGTTTGAGGAGGAAGTATGTGTTGCTCAACCTCGAGGGTTTGAAGACCCAAAGCATCCTCACAAAGTCTTCGGACTCAATAAGCCTCTTATGGACTCAAGCAAGCCCGTCGGGCGTGGTATAACACATTGAAGGAATTGCTAGTGAAGAAAGGCTTCAAACCCGGTTCACTTGACCCTAATCTTTTCACAAAATCCTATGATAATGAACTATTTGTGTGCCAAATATATCTAGGCGATATCATATTTGGTTGTAGCGACGAACATTACACTTCAAAATTTGCCTACATGATGGGTGAAGAATACCAAATGTCCATGATGGAGGAGCTGAAATTCTTCGTAGGCCTTCAAATTCGATAGCAACGCAACAACATCTTCATTCTTAAGAGAAATAGCTCAACGATGTCCTGAAGAAATTCGGCATGTAGAATGCAAAGGTGTCAAAATTCCCATGCCTACCTATGGCCACCTCCACACTGACGAAAATGATAAAGATTTCCATCAGCATGTATATCGCTCTATGATTGGCTCTTTATTCTACCTATGTTTATTTAGGCCACATAGTATGCTTAGTGTTTGCATGTGTGCCCTTTTCGAAGCAACACCGAAGGAATCACACCATAAGGCTGTGAAGCATATTATTCGATATCTAACTCACACAACAACACTTGGATTATGGTACCCCAAGGGCTCAATTCTTCATCTCGGCAGATATTCTGATTCCGACAATGCTGGTGACAGTGTGGATCGCAAGTCAACATCACACACCTGCAGTTTCCTCGGACGATCTTAGTGTGTTGGTCCTCAAAGAAGCAAAACTGCGTGTCATTTTCCAATGTTGAAGCTAAGTACATTGCTGCTAGTTTGTGTTGTTCTCAACAGTTGCGGATGAAGTAAACCCTCTAGGACTATGGCAGCAACATGAAGAATTTGCCACTCTACTGCAACAATGAGAGTGCAATCAAGATTGCATACAACCCAGTACAACACTCGAAGACCAAGCAGATCCAGATTCGTCATCCTTTTATTCGTGATCATGTACTCAAGGGCAACATCATCATCGATCACCTAAAGACTGAAGGACAACGAACATATATCTTCACTAATCCCTTGGATGAAAAGAGATTTTGCAAGTTGCGGTGTGAGCTATATATTCTAGAATCTTCGAATGTTCTATGAAAGGACACACATAGATGTGCAACACACGAAGTAACCTTTTTCTTCAATAAACGAAGAATAACTCTCTAAGTGTGAAGAAATTATAGAAAAATTTGATTCTAAGGATCATACTACAATTGTATGCGGTACCTGAAATCATCATTCTTATACGCTGTTCACGCCACAAACCCAATTTGAAATTCTTCAAAGTTGAGATTTTTGCAAATTCTCCAAATCTTCAAAGTCGTCAGATTTTCAAATTCCTCAGGTTTGCAAATTCTCAAAAGTTCAAATTCTTCAAACTTTTCAAAATGTATTCTTCATTGAAAATATGCTTATTTGTGAGATTAGGAAGTTCTCAACAACATTCACTTAGTGCCAAGTCTTCATGTTGCGTTTTTCTTATAAGTGAATGTGATCGGACCCATTCCCCCTTTATGCAAAGCTCAATCTAGTCTGTTCTCAAATTTTCATATGTGTTCTGTTTGAAACTAGTTCAACATCTTCACTGAATCCTTGTCAGCTCAAGAATTTGCAAACAATGTCCTCAAAATTTATTTCAAAAAAATTCAACCATTACCGCTCAAACCGCACCCACTACCCACGATTGGATAAGCACGATTTGCAGGATTTACACTAATTCCACCACTTAATACGTGAGTGCCACCTGTCGAGTGGGTAGGAACGGCCAGGGCCAATCTAGTCCAAAAATTTAGAGCCGGACCATTTGCACCTGGGATGTAAATAACCCACAACCACCCCTCAGTCACGTATTCCTCTCGTTTCCATTTCTCACCCTCAATGCTAGACCTAGCGCCACCGCTGGAAATCATCATCGCCGGTGAGGAAGAGCTTCACTGCCTTAACCTCGTTGTCGTCGTACTCACTTGGGCTAACGATCTCCTTCCTCCGCCACCACCATATTTGTATTCAGCCGCCAAGTTAGGATGCTGAAAATCTGAACCTACGAGCTTCTGTTTCACCGTCTACAATTCATCGTGTTCTTCATGTTCTTCAACCACGGTAATTAAAATCTAATTTTACTGCCCGTGTAGATCTTTGTGTTTCCATAAAATCTTCGAAAAGTGTTAATCCTTTAAAAATTTATCACATGAACACTTCCATATATAGAAAACTGGAAAAAATTAAATAAGTTACTCAACTCTTCACGAGATTCCTCAATTGTGTAAATTTGCGGATCTGCACAACTCTAGAACCGAAGACAAGAACACTTAGCAAAATTCCTCAAAACCAGTATCGGTCAATTTCCTCAACTTGGGTCATTTTTGAAAATGTTCTAAGAACGCATATGACCTTTTTCAAATTCTTCGCACCTATACTTTTCCGCAGGTACAAAATGTCTGGTAAGTGTGGATAATTTACTCATTTGCAGCATTTCTTCAAGAAAGTTTGCATACGTCATGATATTCCTCAAAATTCATATGCCTCAAGTGAAGAAAATAGTTGATGAGGAGAAATAGAAGTGTGGAAATAAGGCTGATACCAACACTGCTTTTGAGATACCTAACGACATCGATGATGAATATTGCACCCCTGATGAAGGAGTTTATGGAAAAGAAACAAAGGAAAATCACAAAACGTGCTTGCGGAAAATTGAGAGGAGATGGGCCAAAGAATTGAAGAAGTACAAGTATGTGACTCCTAAATACATGAGAAAATTCACTTTAAAGCCTCCGTGCAGAAGGCCTCCAGTGGACAATTAACGAGTTGCTGATCCAACAAGCCTTGCAACCATTGAAGATTATCCTGATGAATGCGCAAAGCGATAGGCTAAACCGCAAAAAGTTGCAAAATAGGTCGGGAAGATATTCAATGAGGAATCTGATGCTGCACCTGCTGCTATCTCTTGCTCTGCTGCTGAGGCTTCTAGTACTAAAACTGCTCCGAAGCGAGCGATTTTCAAGAAATCTGCTATCAAGCCAAAGTCTTCAACTTTAATTCCCTCATAGCAAATTCCTTAGTCAACTCCTAAGCTGACAGCAAAGTCCTCAGCTGCTGCCACATGGTCCTCACCATCAATAAAGCTGACCACAAGTAAGAATCCAATGGGGACTTCAATTCCCTCATGACCCTCTGCTTCTGGCTCTTCACATACTTCTTCAAGTGCAAACGTGAATAAGAAGATGACCGCTGGCCAGGAAGAAGGCCTAGTCGCAGCAAAGTCCTCAATATTCCTTCTGGTCAGAAGAAGAAGAAGAAGCTCATGACGAAGTACTTGCTGCTATCATCAGAAACAAGCAAGAAAGTGTCGCACGGGACAAAGGCACCACCATTCCCCTCCCGATGGATCCAAAGATGATACTGTACTTCATAGATCTGTGGTATGAAATCCTCTAACGCCTATTGACAACTTCAAGCTTCCACCTGGAATAAGTCACATGCTAACATCCTTCATCAATGAGGAAAAATGGAAGGTTAACAATGCCAATCATGCCAGAAAAGCACACACTCAGAAAGAGAGCTTTCTGAAGCAAAACATTCTGACAATTTCCCTCATTAGCTCCTCAACACTCAAACTAAGATAAAAAACATGAGTGAAGAATAATGTCGCTCTCATGCGGACTAGAAGGGCGCAAAAGTCACATTCGTCAGTATTGCAAACAAAGTCATCACTGCCCACAATGAATATTTTGCAACTTCTACACAACCTAAAATTCCTCAGGCTGGCTACACTTTTGAACTCCCTGACGACTCTGATGAAGAAATTTTTGCAACTCATGAACCTGCCAGGGTCGCTGAAGAAATGTCTGTTCCTGAACAAAGTGTCACTACAAGGACGACTACCTCAACCGTGCCTGAAGAATCTGTTGTGGCTCCAAAATATTCACAATTTAAGAAAGTGAAGCTTCATTCTGCATGAGAAGTTAAGAAAACAAAGGCTGCTCAAAAAAGGAAGCAACAAAGAAGTGAAAGGCTTCAACGACCTCAGAGTCCATAGAGGAAAAATGCTTGAGGACTTTGTCAAATTGCTCAATAACACCAATTGACGCCACCTCTATCAACACGACACCCTCTCACATTGTGGTGCCATTTGGTGTAGAACACATCATCCCAAAAGGGGATGAAGAAATGGAAGATAATTAATCTGCTGCATCCACAAAACCACTCGATGAAGAAATTGAATAATATCCTAATCCTTCAATTCCTCAAGGTTCATTTCTGGAGCCACAACAGAACACAAGTGTGGGAGCTGAAAAAAAAGATGGAGAAGTGGATATTTGCAGCACAACACAAGTGATTAATGATGAATACTTGGAAGAAGCTCATCCCAACTGACCATTGACAACTCCAAATTCTCAAGTTCCTCAGTCCCCTTCAGCCAGTAAAGAAATTTATACAGGGTCTAAAGACAAGAACACTCCGATGAAGTCCATCCCAGAGACTGAATCAACTGCATCAGATGAAGTAACTTCCAATTAAACAACTACTGAGGAAACTGCTGCTCCAGAAATTGATGAATCTGCGCATCATATTCCTCACACAAAGGAAAATGTGGCTAAAGAACATGTTCCTCAGAGTGAAGACATTGCCTCTCAACCTCATGTTGATAATCCACAGTCTGAAGTGGTTGTTGCTGAAATTCCTCAAACTGAAGATCTTCAAAGACTCGTGGGACGTTTCAAGCCAAACCTTCAACCCAAAACTCTTCAGCCTTACACTAGAAGAAGAAGGCCAAAGTTTGACAAGGTGAGATACTTCCGTGAACATCACTATTTCATCGCCCTAAATCCATTTGAATCTCCAAGGATAAGGCGCAACAGGTTCTGAACCACTACTCAGCTGGACTACTATGGTGTTGTACTCTTCAACAACAACAAAGTTTTTTAGCATCGGCAAATTCCTAATGAAGATATGGAGAACATTACTTGCTTTGCTCGAGTTCTTGGCGTTCTTTTTGGCGCTGAACTACTACCATTCTGCATGGACATATGTGACTGGAAGGAGGAAATCATTCTTCAATTCTATGATACCTTGCACATATCAAGTGAAGTATCAGAAGTCAACACTTGGGTTCTTGAGTGGATGAGTGAGAACACTCATTACAAAGCTCGTGCCATGGAATTACTTCGTGCAGTCCGAGTCCCAATTCCCTGAGAAGGAGCTAGATGCATCTGTGAAGAAACTGAACTTACCAATCACATGCTGAAAGTGATGACGAAACCTTTATCTCTGGAACGCCGCCAAGAACCACGTTCCTCGTGCTTTATGTGCCCAGGATAATTAACCGCATTTTGACCAAAACCCTCAATCCAATCAAGGGCCATAACTCTGACGACGAAGATGTTGTGGGAATCATGAAGAATTTGCTATTAAATATCATCCAAGGGATTATGAGAAATCTTTGAATTTCTTCATGTGGACATTGGCCAACAATGTTCTATCACCTTTTGATCTGAAGCCTTATGTGTCGTGATTGTAAAATTCATCATGATAAGAGCTTCAATTCCTTACAAGGAAGATTTTCAAAAGTTGTGAAGAAATCCTTCGAGCTGATTGAAGGCAAAGGAAAATCTGTAACGGATGAAGGATCACGGCCCCTTGTTAGCCAATTTTGCAAAGTTGTGTCCTACTCCACTAACGATGACACTGCTTCTCAAGACTCGGTTGCAAGAGGTAAATCCCCTCGCAAATATGCACCACGTGTGATGAAAGACCGTCAGCTTTCGCTAAGTCTTCATCAGAAGGTTGTACACAACCAAAAATGGGTAAAGTGTCAGTTTGATGTCATTGTGCATGCTCTCAATGCAACTCAGAATGCTGTGAAGAAACATCACTATTACCTTCATGAGATCTTCGACCGCACATGGGATATTCTTTCTCACCTCAAGACCTCTTAGGAATTCACTGAAATGGAGTTCCAGCAAGACTTTGGTTGGTCCAGGTTGTCCACGAAGAAGTTCAAAAACATTCCAGTTCTTCACTTGGTTGTCACATCATATTCTTCAACACGCAAAACTCATGAAGGTGAATATCTTGACGACACAACTATGACAAACGACAATAACGCTGACGCTCCTCCTCCACCAACAAGTTGATATTCTTCAAGGGCGTTAGTCCTTAATTTCGTCCCTTTTCGTCACTTGATGACAAAGGGGATAAATCTAAGTTAGTATTCAAGCGGGTCAACTTTATGGTGTTTCGAACCATATTTTTAAGTTGCAACTCTCGTTCTTTAGAAGTGTTTGGTTGTATATGTTGTAAACTTATGCCCGGTGGTCGTGTGACAATTCTTGAATCTATTTCCTCGCATGCTTATTCCTCATGTTGATTAATGCATGCATGCTGAAATTCCCAAGACTCCACTTTCCATTATGCATTTCAATTTCTTCATGATATATGTCAAATGACTGCATGGATTACAAGATATAGGGGCTCATCTCCATGGTATAAATCCTCAATGTGCATTTCAATCCAAAGAAACATCAAATATGCACATCTTTAGGGGGGGTTCTCTATATCTTGCATTCAAAATCCTGAAACTCCGTACTAACACTTAATTTGTTATCCCCGTTGAAAATTTAACTTATTTTTCATCAATCACCAAAAAGGGGGAGATTGTAAGTGCATCTAGTGCCCCTCGGTGATTTTGGTGTATTGAAGACTTATAGGGTAAGAGACTAATGTGTTTGTGAGTGTACACATGCTCTATAAGTCACTGAGGAGTTTGATTTATTCGAAGAATATCGACCCCTAAAAATGTATGTCTTCGGGTGAAGACTTTGGTATTTCCTCGAAGACTTTGAAAGTTTGGAAATTGCTGCGTTCGTCAAGAAATCGATGCGAGGACTCTGAAGCATGAAGACTTTTGTTTTTGTTGCTTCATTTTATCTATTATGTGTCATAGGACCATCGTACTAATAAAAGGGGTCGAGGAAAAACTAAGGAAAAGTTTCCAAGTGATGCACATCTCAAAGCCTACACATACAAACCCTTCGAGTGAAGCCTTTGGAAATATTCAACAGTTTAGTCAAATTCTTACGTGAGAGAGTCAAAGATCTTCTGATCTCTGAGGAATTTTCTCTAACTAAGGAGTTAGGTTTTCGCTAGTGCAAATTGCCTACTAGTGAGGAACATGAGTGACATGAGGACTTTTAGAGTTGAAATGTACTGACCGTTATTGCGCCTCGTGCCAGTTGACCCTAACCTTATCCACATAACGATCATATCATTGGGGCATTTATGTAAATTCAAGTCGGGATTGCTCCCCGGCTATAAATAGTCGCGCCCATAACTACTAGTTGGTTAGCTTCTCCACGAGAGAAACTGACACTTGTCATTTGAGAGCAGCACATTCCTCGAAGACTTTGCGAGAAAATCATCAGTGAGGAAAAATCCCAAACACCCAAACCAAAACCCCAAAACCACAAAGTGATTGAGCATCCATGAAGAGATTGTTCTCATGTGTAACTGATGCTTTCTACCTTGAAGGACTATGCATCCTCTAGATAGTTAGGCATCATGGTCTAGAGAATCCAGCAGTAAATTCTCGATCCTCGGGTGACCGAGTTTGTGAGGGTTCGGAAGTCTACCCTGAAGACTTGCCGCGAGTGTTGGGCGAGGACTATGTGTCCTTAGCTCAAGGAGAGTACTGTAAGGACTGTGTGTCCTGGGACTGTGTGTCCTTTTGTTTAAATACGAAGCTAGTCCAAACCAAATGTATGAGTGTCACAGCGTCACACCCTGTTTTCACCATCACTTTTTTCTGTAATTCAAAAATCTGAGTTTATTAAAAAAAATCGAAACAAATGTTGTGAGTTCCATGATTGTCATTGTATGCTTGTATGCTTGATTATGTGATATCAAAAACCACATTTCTCATGACCTAATTATTTTCAAAACCCTTTCTCTCATTTTTGAATAATTCAAAACCCTTTTTTGGGTTGCACTACAAATCCTTGATGGCAATTCGAGTATTTTATGAATTATTTTCCTATTTTATTTGCATGTCCATTTGTGAGGCGACAAATTATATTCCTATATGGAAAAATACTTTTCTACCTTAGAAAAATCTGAGAAAAATTGGACATACTCAAAAGGACATATATTTTCGATACATAAGATTTTCAACCCCTATTTATATTATAATTATTTGAGTAAAACCGTGAAAACCGTTTCTATCTTTTTTGACATTTTGAAATATTTTCAAAGGATATATTCTCAATAAATTCCTAGAAAATTCAAGTGATATCCCTAAGCAATATTTGCTGCCCATATAAAATTTCACCTTGATCCAAGGTGGTTAAGGTCACCAAATAATTGCAAAACCCCTTATGTCCAGTATGAAGTTAGAGGAACTCTACATAGCAATGTTCATCCAATGGAGCTCAAACGTTGCAGGAGTGCCTAATACCTCAAATGAGGACTCCAGGCCAAAAATGGGATTTCTGGTCATTTAGGGATGTCTTCAAGTTTACAAGGCTAGACTTGTCTAGTGGAGCTCAAACTTGGTGAAATCCCTTGTTTTAGCACGAAACCCAATCCTGTTAAGTTGCATAGCCAGTGGTGGGGTGCAACCACCCCAAACCACTGTCGAGCACCTTCTGACAGTTGGGTAAAACTACTCCTCACCTTAGCTAAACCCAAACCCTTTCTCCCAAACTCATAACTTAGGTGGCTGACATCTATTCCTAACTCGAGTCAAGTGGCCCCTCTCTGGTTCCAAGTAGATAAACCAAATCTCCAATTTAAGCTTCATCTTAAGACTGACATCACCTGTTTCTTTGTTTCTCTTTGACCAGCCGAGGCTCCCACGGGACTCCAACGTCTAGGCATTTCCCAGCCAGTGCACAGGACACGCTAGACACGTCCAAGGCAACCCAAAGCGCACCACCATGCCGTGGCATGCCAAAGCTGTGTTGTGGGCTCACTACAGAGAGCAACCGAGGTGGGGACGACGCCCTCGACAAGTTCTAGCCTCCCCGCGGTGTCTCTCCTCTCCCCCGACAACCCCTCTACATCAGACAGCTCTTAGGGCCCCTCCTTTCCCGCGCTAAGAGCCAGTGCGACATGTGCCCGTGCGCACCAGAACCGTCAGAGGAGCGCGGGCACGATAGCTCGCCTCTCCTCTCTCCCGCTATCTCGCAGTGAGTCCTGGAGGTCCAAAACCACGTCCAGAGACCGTTGTTTCGACCCCAGCCTCTCTTTGCGCCCCTATGCACGCCACGGTTGATCACCGGTGCTCCCGAGTCTGCTCACCGCCTATAAATAGCCCCTCCCCTCGCTCCAAAACCACTCGCTCCACCTCTCCGAGAGCTCAATCACCTCCCTGGTCACCCCTTTGAGCAAGCAGAGCTCCAGTGCGAGAGATCGACTAAGGACCCTCAGCCTCGGAGCTCCAGTCGATCTCTGGCTACACGTCGGCTCTCGGATCCCTCCACCCTCAAGGGTACCGGTGAACGCCCCAAGGTTTGCCATTTGTACGGGTACCGGTGAACGCCCCAAGGTTTGCCATTTGTACGGGTACCGGTGAACGCCCTAAGGTTTGCCATTTGTACGGGTTCGGTGACCGCCCTCAAGGGTCGCTTAGTGGAATCACGACATCTTGCATTGTGCGAGGGCGTGAGGAGATTACAGTGGCCTTAGTGGCATCTTAGGGAGCGTTGTGCCTCCACACCGGTCCAACGGAGATTAGCCTCCGCAAGGGTGTGAACTTCGGGATACATCATCGTCTCCACGTGCCTCGGTTATCTCTTACCCGAACCCTTTACATATGCACTTTACTTTGCTATCACTTAGTTGCTTATCTTGCTTAGCATAAGTTGTTGGTGCGCATAGGTGAGCCTAGTTGTTTTAGGTTTTGTGCTTGACAAATTAAATGTTAGTTTTATTCCGCATTTATTCAAGCCTAAACCGTAATTATTTTAAAGCGCCTATTCACCCCCCTCAAGGCGACATCCACGTCCTTTCACCATTCTCCTTTAACACAACGCATGATTCAGACATGCCTAGAAAAGAAAACCGGCAAGACAATCGAGGCATAGATGCATGATGTGGTCATCAAGAACAAACACGTCAACCAACTAGTGGATGACCTGTGACAAACCTTCGACAATCTCCGACAATATGACATACGACTTAATCTAGAGAAATGTGTCTTCGATGTCCACGCAGGTAAACTACTCGTATTCATCATATCCCCTAGGAGATTAGAGGCCAGTCTAGCAAAATATCAGGCTCTAACACAATTGACGAATCTCACGGTGCTAAAATATGTTCAAAAGGTGGGGTGGGGGTTGTGTGGCAGCGTTAAGCCATTTTATATCCTGTTCCATGAAATGGCACTACAGCTCTATCGACTACTCAGCGTACCAAAAACTTTGAGTCGGTCGAAGAAGCAACATCAGCCCTGGAGGAAATTAAAACATTGTTGGACATCAACCCAATACGGACATCACCTACAACAGGGGAACAAATGTTATTGTACGTCTCGGCCACAAATCAGGTTGTTAGCGCACTACTCGTTGTTAGCGCACTACCCCTTGCAAAACTAGCTATCCTCACTACCAAAAGATAACCTATGCAGTCTTGATGACATCTCGCAAGCTCCAACGCTGATTTCAAGAGTGTTCGGGAAAATAGCATCCGAGGTAACCTTGAATAATAAGGATGCCACCGGACACATATCCAAATGGGCTATAGAACTCTTACCGTTTGAGTCTCAGGTATGCCGAGCTATGTTGAGCCGAATGGACGGAAGCCAAACTCCCTAGATAGTATAGTAAATATTCGTACTTTGATGGTTCCAGGATGCTTGTTGGCCTGGGGGCTCGTGTGATACTTACATCTCCCACCAGTGATAATATTCAGTACGTGTTGGAAATCATGTATATTGATTCTAACAACACGGCTGAATACGAAGCTATGCTACATGGCTTAAGGTTGGAAACTTTTATGGGCTTACAGAGCCTTGAGATATGAGGGGACTCGAAACTCACTATCTCTCAAATCAATGGCATATTCGAAGCCAAAAATCCAAAGATGGAAGCTTATAGGTCTTCAAAATATCAGCTCGGTTTGAAGGCCTTGAGTTCCACCATGTCTTTAGAGACAATAATCAGAATGTCGATATCCTTGCTCGTATGGGTGCCAAGCATGAACCCGTCCCTAAAAATACCTTCGTGGAACTACTTGTCAAGCCTTCTATGGTATGGCAGGACGAGAACTATAATATTGAAGCAACGGGAAAGGAGCAAGTTACTCCTCCTAGAGTTGAGCCAGAATACGAAATAAGTGGCGGCTCTACCTTAGAGGAAACACTCTTGGCTCACGAAAATATGGTCATACTCGCACCATAGACCGAATCCTTTCTGTCTTATCTTCTTCGCCATGAACTCCTCGATGACCAAACAGAAGTAAGATGGATAGTTCGACGATGCAAGTATCACAATGTTCACAAAGGGGAACTCTATAGAAAAAGAAGTATCGGCGTCCTCTAGTGATGCATATCCGAAGAAGAAGATAAACAACTCTTGGCTAAAATACACGTAGGTATTGGCGGCCGTAACGCAACAGCTAGGGATTTTGTGAGAAAAGCGTTTCGTGCTGGCTTCTTTTGGCCAATAGGTCAAGATGATGCTCACTCGCTAATTTGCCAGCATTGTGTTGGATTTTGGTTTGTGCAGATGAGAGCGACATGCCTGCAATAGCCCTTCCGACTATACCGATTACCTGGCCGTTCAAGGTCTGGGGGCTGGACATGGTTCGACCTCTCAGAGGGGGACCCAAGAAAAATAAATACGTACTAGTCATGGTCGATAAATTCACTAAATAGTTTGAAGCTAAACTAGTAACTTCTACCAAGTCCACACGACTCATCAAGTTTATATTAGATGTGATTCACCATTATGGAACTCTGCACAGTATATCATGGATAATGGGTCTAATTTTACAACCCGGCAGGTTAAGTACTGTTGCGTAAAGTTGGGCATTAACTCGACAACACCTCTCTCTATCACCCACAAACAAATGGACAGGTCGAACAGGCTAACTGTCTCATAATGAGCGCCATCAAACCTCGTTTAGTGCGACCACTCAAGGAATCCGATTGCCATTGGGTAGACGAGCTGGACTCTGTATTGTGCGGTTTGCGCACAACTCCGAATAGGTCCATGGGTTACAAGCCATGTTTTATGGTGTACGGGGCGGAAATAGTCCTCCCCATGTGACATTATCCATGATGCACCTAGAGTGCGCTTGTATGAGAAAAAGGAGGCCGAGTTATGTCGGCAAGATTACTTGGACGCACTAGAAGAAGAGTGTGACATAGCTCTGGCATGATCCACCTTTTATCAACAACAGAATTGACACTATGAGAGCACGGAAGTTCGAGAAAAGACTTACAACATGGGGGAGCTTTTGCTGTGAATCCCTGAGAAGAAAAAGAATAAACTAGCATTCAAATGGGAGGGCCCCTTCATCATCGACGATGTGATTACCGGAGGGCCGTATTGTCTCCACAATGCGTCGGACAATTGTCTTGAACCAAACACATGGAATGTTGCTAATCTTTGGTGTTGGTTAAGCTAAGCTGGTGCAGTTACACTTATTCATTTCCTCATTGTCTTTTTTAATTTTTCCTGTATCCTTTTTCCTCTGTCAATGGGACTAACCTATACTAGTTCATGTTCGGATTAACCGAACTACGTCCGTGAACATGTAATTTTTGTAGACACCAGGGGGCTTTCTAAAGCCCATAATAGTACATTTGTGCATCATTTTCATGATGCGTGTATTCTTCTTATACTTAAGCCTCAATATGCTCTAAATTTGACTTGAGATTTTGTCAAACTGGGTTGCCTGGCTCCAGTGTTTATCCTCTACGTCCCCGATCATTCGGCTAGTGGATAAATAGAGCACCTTTGTGATTGTTATGACGGGGCAATCTGGATATGTTCCTTAGATGGGTGAATCCAAAAGCTAGGGTTCTTAATGACAAATTGGTTTGACAAAGGGAAAGTAAAAACTATTAGGTGGTTATCACCAAGGGTTAAAATTACCAAGCATAGAGTAACTCTGTACGCAATGGATGCTTAGAAAGCACGAGAAAGGAACCTATAAAGGAACTATTTCCTTGGGAAGATGTTTCTTACTAAGTAAATTGTTATATAACATAACTCCATGATAATTATCTATATGTTTTATCCACAGGCCCGGATTTCCTTATTCTATGAGTTGTTTACCTATTATCACATGTTACATAGTATGGATCAATCCTTGATGTGGATCAAGGGAGGCAGAAGGGCATGGTCGATTAAGATAATATTAACACATAGAATGGAGAATAAAGTAAGACAATTACTTAGTTACAAAAAATCATGCATCGAGCTGCTGATCTAGGTTATTTATTATTGCATCGAGGGAGCAATCTTGCTGCGACAAGCATGCGGTGGGCATTACTTGGTCATAAACCAGGTGAAGAGGCACCTCCTGATTGCTGGCCTGACTCATGCCAGTTCTTTAGGACTAAGTTTCACAAACCTCGTGTTCACCATTGCACACGCCTCCTGAGAACCTTCCTGACAGGTCGATGTCTTCCATGATTCAAATAAGCACCGAGCTCTTTTAAAGGGCTCATCTAATTCTGGCATTGTTTCCGCAGGCTTTAGCATGCTCTTCGCCCTTTTTCGCCCGAGCTCATAACTTATGGATAATTCCTTCAGAAGGACACCACTAAACGAACTGGCTTCTTCCTGAAGACGCCCAATCAAGAGTGCTATACAAAAGGAATGGTATCTATGATTAATATCAAAAGTTAAATTCGTATATTTAGAAAGTTTGACATATTACTTCGCGAACATTCCACCCTTCTATATCTTTGTTTATTGGTGATTTTCCCTAGCTAAGTCTTTAAAATCTCAATTTGGCTTGTATTTTTTCTGACTTAAGCCTTTTATTTTCATCTACACTTCGAAATAACGAGTTGCAACTCACCTCATTCCGAGATCCGGCGTATCTTTGTGATTCCCTCGTCGTTTTAAGATCTTTTGGCAGTTGCCTATAGACTCACCTGCAACAAAATATACTTCCATTTATAAAAACAATATGACGACTCTGGATAGGAGTTAAAAAAACTATTACCATGTGCTTGTCCCGTGAAACTGTTCACTTGTTCTACTCGGCTTTAGCAGCGTCGAGTTGTGTTCGGCACGTCCCAATCTGCAGGGACAAATCCTTATTATTGTCCCTCGCAGCCTAAATAGCATGTCGATAGTTAGGGTTAGACTGTCACATTGGCCATGATGCCCAATCGAGGATCGACGGCTAGTGGGTTTGAATTTGTAGAAAATGAAAATTTTAACTACATATCTTAAGGCTTGTTGTCATATGGCTTGGTACTCCTTCAAGTCTTGCTCGGGCAGCTCCGAGGTCCACATCAATCGAACTCAAGGCATTAAACTCGTGTTCCAAAAAATAGAGACGGCGCAAGGATTCTTTCCACCAACGATGGATCTTTACGCTCTCCACTTTGGAGTTGGTAACCGAAACCTCGGTATGATCCTCGGTGGACTGGCATGCTATAGGAACCTCCGCATTATCCTCTATGAGCGAGGGGGGTGGCTATGTTCAATTCCTATAGAATACAACGACGAGTGTAAATACTTGTCATTTATTGGGAAACAATGCTTGCATTAAAAATGGTACCTCTTCGAGGGAAAGAAGTTGGATCAGTCCCTCTAGATGCTCCACATTTAGAGCACCAGTCATTATTTGGCGCGGGTTCAGCACACCCTACAATGATGGGTGTTCGGCGCGTGAAACAATGACCTGTTGTAGCTGGAGAGGTCGTTATGGTACTCGAACGACCTTTTCTAAAAGGATCTTTCTTATTTTTCTTCTTGTTTGATGAAGAAGGTATCTTCAGATAGTCAGCTATGAGGGTCACCTTGTTGTCATTTAAACTCATGTTAGGGGAACGTCGCATGGGAAACAAAAATTTTCCTACGCGCACGAAGACCTATCATGGTGATGTCCATCTACGAGAGGGAATGAGTGATCTACGTACCCTTGTAGATCGCACAGCAGAAGCGTTAGAGAACGCGGTTGATGTAGTGGAACGTCCTCACGTCCCTCGATCCGCCCTGCGAACAATCCCGCGATCAGTCCCACGATCTAGTGAGAAAGTCGTCTCAAATCTGCCCTAAAAGCCCCATATATATAGGAGAAGGGAGGGGGACCTTGCCTTGGGGTCCAAGGGATCCCCAAGAGGTCGGCCGAGCCAGGGGGGAGGACTCTCCCCCCCCCAAACCGAGTCCTACTTGGTTTGGTGGGAGGGAGTCCTTCCCCCTTCCCACTTCTTCCTTTTTTTTTCCTTTCCTTTGATTTTTTCTCTCTTGGCGCATAGGGGATTGGTGGGCTGTCCCACCAGCCCACTAAGGGCTGGTGTGACCCCCCCAAATGCCTATGGGCTTCCCCGGAGTGGGTTGCCCCCCTCCGGTGAACTCCCGGAACCCATTCGTCATTCCCGGTACATTCCCGGTAACTCCGAAAACCTTCCGGTAATCAAATGAGGACATCCTATATATCAATTTTCGTTTCCGGACTATTCCGGAAACCCTCGTGACGTCCGTGATCTCATCCGGGACTCCGAACAACATTCGGTAACGAACCATATAACTCAAATACGCATAAAGCAACGTCGAACCTTAAGTGTGCAGACCCTGCGGGTTCGAGAACTATGTAGACATGAACCGAGAGACTCCTCGGTCAATATCCAACAGCGGGACCTGGATGCCCATATTGGATCCTACATATTCTACGAAGATCTTATCGCTTGAACCTCAGTGCCAAGGATTCGTATAATCCCGTATGTCATTCCCTTTGTCCTTCGGTATGTTACTTGCCCGAGATTCGATCGTCAGTATCCGTATACCTATTTCAATCTCGTTTACCGGCAAGTCTCTTTACTCGTTCCGTAATACAAGATCCCGCAACTTACACTAAGTTACATTGCTTGCAAGGCTTGTGTGTGATGTTGTATTACCGAGTGGGCCCCGAGATACCTCTCCGTCACACGGAGTGACAAATCCCAGTCTTGATCCATACTAACTCAACTAACACCTTCGGAGATACCTGTAGAGCATCTTTATAGTCACCCAGTTACGTTGCGACGTTTGATACACACAAAGCATTTCTCCGGTGTAAGTGAGTTATATGATCTCATGGTCATAGGAATAAATACTTGACACGCAGAAAACAGTAGCAACAAAATGACACGATCAACATGCTACGTCTATTAGTTTGGGTCTAGTCCATCACGTGATTCTCCCAATGACGTGATCCAGTTGTCAAGCAACAACACCTTGTTCATAATCAGAAGACACTAACTATCATTGATCAACTGGCTAGCCAACTAGAGGCATGCTAGGGACGGTGTTTTGTCTATGTATCCACACATGTAAATGAGTCTTCATTCAATACAATTATAGCATGGATAATAAACTATTATCTTGATGCAGGAATTATAATAATAACTATACATTTATTATTGCCTCTAGGGCATAATTCCAACAGTCTCCCACTTGCACTAGAGTCAATAATCTAGCCCTCACATCACCATGTGAATTACATTGTAATAAATCTAACACCCATACAGTTCTGGTGTCGATCATGTTTTGGCCATGGAAGAGGCTTAGTCAGCGGGTCTGCTACATTCAGATCCGTGTGCACTTTGCATATATTTACGTCCTCCTCCTCGACGTAGTCGCGGATGAGATTGAAGCGTCGTTTGATGTGTCTGGTCTTCTTGTGAAACCTTGGTTCCTTTGCTAGGGCAATGGCACCAGTGTGGTCACATAACAAGGTTATTGGATCCAGTGCACTTGGCACCACTCCAAGATCCGTCATGAACTGCTTCATCCAGACACCCTCCTTAGCCGCCTCCGAGGCAGCCATGTACTCCGCTTCACATGTAGAATCTGCTACGACGCTTTGCTTGGAACTGCACCAGCTTACTGCACCCCCATTAAGAATAAATACGTATCCGGTTTGCGACTTAGAGTCGTCCGGATCTGTGTCAAAGCTTGCATCGACGTAACCTTTTACGGCGAGCTCTTCGTCACCTCCATATACGAGAAACATCTCCTTAGTCCTTTTCAGGTACTTCAGGATATTCTTGACCGCCGTCCAGTGATCCACTCCTGGATTACTCTAGAACCTACCTGCCATACTTATGGCCAGGCTAACATCCGGTCTAGTGCACGGCATTGCATACATGATAGAGCCTATGGCTGAAGCATAGGGGACGGAGCACATATGCTCTCTATCTTCATCAGTTGCTGGGCACTGAGTCTTACTCAATCTCGTACCTTGTAACACTGGCAAGAACCCTTTCTTGGACTATTCCATTTTGAACCTCTTCAAAACTTTATCAAGGTATGTGCTTTGTGAAAGTCCTATCAGGCGTTTTGATCTATCCCTATAGATCTTAATGCCTAGAATGTAAGCAGCTTCTCCTAGGTCCTTCATAGAGAAACTTTTATTCAAGTAACCTTTTATGCTCTCCAAAAGCTCTACGTTGTTTCCAATCAGTAATATGTCATCCACATATAATATTAGAAACGCCACAGAGCTCCCACTCACTTTCTTGTAAATACAAGATTCTCCAATCACTTGTATAAACCCAAATGCTTTGATCACCTCATCAAAGCGTTTGTTCCAACTCCGAGATGCTTGCACCAGTCCATAAATGGATCGCTGGAGCTTGCACACCTTGTCAGCATTTTTAGGATCGACAAAACCTTCGGGTTGCATCATATACAACTCTTCCTTAAGGAAACCGTTAAGGAACGCCGTTTTGACATCCATCTGCCAGATTTCATAATCGAAAAATGCAGCTATTGCTAACATGATTCTGACGGACTTAAGCATCGCTACGGGAGAGAAAGTCTCATCGTAGTTAATTCCTGGAACTTGTGAAAAACCCTTTGCCACAAGTCGAGCTTTATAAACGGTCACATTACCGTCAGCGTCCGTCTTCTTCTTAAAGATCCATTTGTTCTGAATAGCCTTGCGGCCCTCAGGCAGCATCTCCAAAGTCAACACTTTGTTCTCATACATGGATCCTATCTCGGATTTCATGGCTTCTAGCCATTTGTTGGAATCTGGGCCCACCATTGCTTCTTCATAATTTGCAGGTTCATTGTTGTCTAACAACATGATTGATAAGACGGGATTACCGTACCACTCTGGAGCAGCGCGTGATCTCGTCGACCTGCGTGGTTCAACAGAAACTTGAACTGGAGTTTCATGATCATCATCATTAACTTCCTCCTCAACTGGCGTCGCAATGACAAAGGTTTCCCCTTGCCCTGCGCCACCATCCAGAGGGATGAGAGGTTCGACAACCTCATCAAGTTCTATCTTCCTCCCACTCAATTCTCTTGAGAGAAACTCCTTCTCGAGAAAAGTTCCGTTCTTAGCAACAAACACTTTGCCCTCGGATTTGAGATAGAAGGTGTACCCAACTGTCTCTTTTGGGTAACCTATGAAGACGCACCTTTCCGCTTTGGGTTCCAGCTTTTCAGGCTGAAGCTTTTTGACATAAGCATCACATCCCCAAACTTTAAGAAACGACAACTTTGGCCTTTTGCCATACCACAGTTCGTATGGTGTCGTCTCAACGGATTTCGATGGTGCCCTATTCAAAGTGAATGCAGCTGTTTCTAATGCATAACCCCAAAACGATAACGGCAAATCAGTAAGAGACATCATAGATCGCACATTTCTAACAAAGTACGATTACGACGTTCGGACACACCATTACGCTGTGGTGTTCCAGGCGGTGTTAACTGCGAAACAATTCCACATTGTCTTAAGTGAGTACCAAACTCGAAACTCAGATATTCACCCCCACGATCAGACCGTAGGAACTTGATCTTCTTGTTACGATGATTTTCCACTTCACTCTGAAATTGCTTGAACTTTTCAAATGTTTCAGACTTGTGCTTTATCAAGTAGACATAACCATATCTACTTAAATCGTCAGTGAAGGTGAGAAAATAACGATATCCGCCGCGTGCCTCCACGCTCATTGGACCACACACATCGGTATGTATGATTTCCAACAAGTCACTTGCACGCTCCATTGTTCCGGAGAACAGAGTCTTAGTCATCTTGCCCATGAGGCATGGTTCGCACGTGTCAAGTGAATCAAAGTCAAGTGACTCCAAAAGTCCATCAGCATGGAGTTTCTTCATGCGCTTTACACCAATATGACCCAAGCGGCAGTGCCACAAAAATATGGCGCTATCATTGTTTACTCTAACTCTTTTGGTCTCAATGTTATGTATATGCGTATCTCTATCAAGATTCAATATGAACAATCCTCTCACATTCGGTGCATGACCATAAAAGATGTTACTCATAGAAATAGAACAACCATTATTCTCAGACTTAAAGGAGTAACCGTCTCGCAATAAACAAGATCCAGATATAATGTTCATGCTCAACGCAGGCACTAAATAACAATGATTTAAGTTCCTTACTAATCCCGATGGTAGTTGAAGTGACACTGTGCCGACGGCGATTGCATCAACCTTGGAACCGTTTCCTACGCGCATCGTCACTTCGTCTTTCGCCAGCCTTCGTCTATTCCGCAGTTCCTGCTTCGAGTTGCAAATGTGAGCAACAGAACCGGTATCAAATACCCAGGCACTACTACGAGAGCCGGTTAAGTACACATCAATAACATGTATATCAAATATACCTGATTTTTCTTTGCCCGCCTTCTTATCTGCCAGATACTTGGGGCAATTGCGCTTCCAGTGACCCATACCCTTGCAATAGAAGCACTCTGTTTCAGGCTTAGGTCCAGCCTTGGGTTTCTTCGGCGGATTGGCAACAGGCTTGCCGCTCTTCTTTGAATTGCCCTTCTTGCCTTTGCCGTTTCTCTTGAAACTAGTGGTCTTGCTCACCATCAACACTTGATGCTCTTTACGGAGTTCAGACTCTGCGGCTTTCAGCATCGCAAACAACTCGCCGGGAGACTTGTTCATCCCTTGCATGTTGTAGTTCAACACAAAGCCTTTATAGCTTGGCGGCAGTGATTGAAGGATTTTGTCAGTGATAGCTTCTTGCGGGAGTTCAATCCCCAGTTCAGCTAGACGGTTTGAGTACCCAGACATTTTGAGCGCATGTTCACTGACAGACGAGTTTTCCTCCATCTTGCAAGCATAGAATTTATCGGAGGTCTCATACCTCTTGATCCGGGCGTTCTTCTGAAAGATAAACTTCAACTCCTGGAACATCTCAAATGCTCCATGACGCTCAAAGCGACGTTGAAGTCCCGGTTCTAAGCCATACAAGACTGCACATTGAACTATTGAGTAGTCCTCCTTACGTGCTAACCAAGCGTTCTTAACATCCTGATCAGCCGTAGCATTAAGGACATAATCCTTCTTTCCAGCTTGTAAGATTAGCTTAAGATTACGAGCCCAGTCTACAAAGTTGCTTCCATCATCTGTCAACTTAGCTTTCTCTAGGAACGTATTAAAATTCAGGATGACACTTGCGTGAGCCATGATCTACAACACAAATATATTCAAAGTGGACTTAGACTATGTTCAAGATAATTAGAGTTCAACTTAATCAAATTATATGCTAAACTCCCACTCAAAAAGTACATCTCTCTAGTCATTTGAGTGGTTCATGATCCACTTACACTATCCCAAGTCCGATCATCACGTGAGTTGAGTATAGTTTCAGTGGTAAGCATCCCTATGCTAATCATATCAACTATATGATTCATGATCGACCTTTCGGTCTCATGTGTTCCGAGGCCAAGTCTGCACATGCTAGGCTCGTCAAGCTTAACCCGAGTGTTCCGCGTGCGCAACTGTTTTGCACCCGTTGTATGTGAACGTTGAGTCTATCACACCCGATCATCACGTGTTGTCTCGAAACGACGAACTATAGCAACGGTGCACAGTCGGCGAGAACACAATTTCGTCTTGAAATTTTAGTGAGAGATCACCTCATAATGCTACCGTCGTTCTAAGCAAAATAAGGTGCATAAAAGGATTAACATCACATGCAATTCATAAATGACATGATATGGCCATCATCACGTGCTTCTTGATCTCCATCACCAAAGCACCGGCACGATCTTCTTGTCACCGGCGCCACACCATGATCATCCATCAACGTGTTGCCATCAGGGTTGTCGTGCTACTTATGCTATTACTACTAAAGCTACATCCTAGCAAAATAGTAAACGCATCTGCAAGCACAAACATGTTAGTATAAAGACAACCCTATGGCTCTTGCCGGTTGCCGTACCATCGACGTGCAAGTCGATATTTCTATTACAACATGATCATCTCATACATCCAATATATCACATCACATCATTGGCCATATCACATCACAATCATACCGTGCAAAAACAAGTTAGACGTCCTCTAATTTTGTTGTTGCATGTTCTACGTGGTGACCAAGGGTATCTAGTAGGATCGCATCTTACTTACGCAAACACCACAACGGAGATATATGAGTTGCTATTTAACCTCATCCAAGGACCTCCTCGGTCAAATCCGATTCAACTAAAGTTGGAGAAACCGTCACTTGCCAGTCATCTTTGAGCAAAGGGGGTTACTCGTAACGATGAAACCAGTCTCTCGTAAGCGTACGAGTAATGTCGGTCCAAGCCGCTTCGATCCAACAATACCGCGGAATCAAGAAAAGACTAAGGAGGGCAACAAAACACACATCACCGCCCACAAAACCTTTTGTGTTCTACTCGAGAAGACATCTACGCATGAACCTAGCTCATGATGCCACTGTTGGGGAACGTCGCATGGGAAACAAAAAATTTCCTACGCGCACGAAGACCTATCATGGTGATGTCCATCTACGAGAGGGGATGAGTGATCTACGTACCCTTGTAGATCGCACAGCAGAAGCGTTAGAGAACGCGGTTGATGTAGTGGAACGTCCTCATGTCCCTCGATCCGCCCTGCGAACAATCCCGCGATCAGTCCCACGATCTAGTACCGAACGGACGGCACCTCCGCGTTCAGCACACGTACAGCTCGACGATGATCTCGGCCTTCTTGATCCAGCAAGAGAGACGGAGAGGTAGAAGAGTTCTCCGGCAGCGTGACGGCGCTCCGGAGGTTGGTGATGATCTTGTCTCAGCAGGGCTCCGCCCGAGCTCCGCAGAAACACGATCTAGAGGAAAAACTATGGAGGTATGTGGTCGGGCAGCCGTGAGAAAGTCATCTCAAATCTGCCCTAAAAGCCCCATATATATAGGAGGAGGGAGGGGGACCTTGCCTTGGGGTCCAAGGGATCCCCAAGGGGTCGGCCGAGCCAGGGGGGAGGACTCTCCCCCCCCCCCCCAAACCGAGTCCTACTTGGTTTGGTGGGAGGGAGTCCTTCCCCCTTCCCACTTCTTCCTTTTTTTTTCCTTTCCTTTGATTTTTTCTCTCTTGGCGCATAGGGGATTGGTGGGCTGTCCCACCAGCCCACTAAGGGTTGGTGTGACCCCCCCAAATGCCTATGGGCTTCCCCGGAGTCGGTTGCCCCCCTCCGGTGAACTCCCGGAACCCATTCGTCATTCCCGGTACATTCCCGGTAACTCCGAAAACCTTCCGGTAATCAAATGAGGTCATCCTATATATCAATTTTCGTTTCCGGACTATTCCGGAAACCCTCGTGACGTCCGTGATCTCATCCGGGACTCCGAACAACATTCGGTAACCAACCATATAACTCAAATACGCATAAAGCAACGTCGAACCTTAAGTGTGCAGACCCTGCGGGTTCGAGAACTATGTAGACATGAACCGAGAGACTCCTTGGTCAATATCCAACAGCGGGACCTGGATGCCCATATTGGATCCTACATATTCTACGAAGATCTTATCGCTTGAACCTCAGTGCCAAGGATTCGTATAATCCCGTATGTCATTCCCTTTGTCCTTCGGTATGTTACTTGCCCGAGATTCGATCGTCAGTATCCGTATACCTATTTCAATCTCGTTTACCGGCAAGTCTCTTTACTCGTTCCGTAATACAAGATCCCGCAACTTACACTAAGTTACATTGCTTGCAAGGCTTGTGTGTGATGTTGTATTACCGAGTGGGCCCCGAGATACCTCTCCGTCACACGGAGTGACAAATCCCAGTCTTGATCCATACTAACTCAACTAACACCTTCGGAGATACCTGTAGAGCATCTTTATAGTCACCCAGTTACGTTGCGACGTTTGATACACACAAAGCATTCCTCCGGTGTCAGTGAGTTATATGATCTCATGGTCATAGGAATAAATACTTGACACGCAGAAAACAGTAGCAACAAAATGACACGATCAACATGCTACGTCTATTAGTTTGGGTCTAGTCCATCACGTGATTCTCCCAATGACGTGATCCAGTTGTCAAGCAACAACACCTTGTTCATAATCAGAAGACACTGACTATCATTGATCAACTGGCTAGCCAACTAGAGGCATGCTAGGGACGGTGTTTTGTCTATGTATCCACACATGTAAATGAGTCTTCATTCAATACAATTATAGCATGGATAATAAACTATTATCTTGATACAGGAATTATAATAATAACTATACATTTATTATTGCCTCTAGGGCATAATTCCAACAATAAATGAAACCATTTTCAAAGATAATCGAAGTTTCCAGATCATCATGGAATTCAGGGTCGTCGCCTTGGCATAGTTATCTGGCTGAGGAGGAGGGCAACTGATTTTCTCAATCAGGGGCCTCCATCCATGTTTAAACAAAATTTCATAGATTTAGTGAGACAAGAGAAGCCATCAAAATACGAATTAGGGGAGTTAAACTATACTAACCGATTCGATGGGGTTGTGATCCGAGTAGCCTTCCTTAGTGTTCTGACTAATAAATTATTCCTTTTCTCCTTTATAAAGGTCAGCCAATACAACAACCAATGCCGCTGGATCAGCCGAGCCCTCCCATTTGTATCGAGTAGCATCACTCGAACCATTCAATAGCGAAAGCGGACGGGACCTTTGTTTGAGAGGTTGAACACACCGCCTTATGTCCTCATCGATTACATCAATCATAGTAAGCCGAAAGTGTATCAAAAGTTGTACCTTAGCAACCAAATGCCTCTCCTCTGGTCCATCTTCTTTATAAGGGCTTCTTGAATGCCACTTGAGCTTCTTCTTAAGAGGAGCAATCAAGAATTCCGGTAGACCCCTTTAACGATGACAAACAAAGGCACGCCTTCGATTTTGAACCACTCTAAGGTCCACTCTTTGGAAGCTGCCCTCGAGGTCCCTAGCAGATACCTAGTCCCAACTATACGCCATACTTCAGCTCCCCTGATTTCACAAATAGTCCCGTCCTAGTTCGGGAGACGAGGCAGAGAAACTTCTTCCACTAATCAAAATGGTCATCATAAACCAGGAACATCTCACAAAGAGCAAAAACCCCAGCGATGTGGAGGATCGATTCAGGGGTAAGGTGATGAAGTTGGATTCCATAATACTCCAATAGGCCCGATAGAAAGGGATGAAGGGGGAATACCAAGCCTCGTAAGAGGAATGGAACGAAGCATACCCTCTCAAATGTGTTGGGCATGGGCAATCTCTCTTCGAAGGCCTTGCCATTAGCGGACGCCAGCCCGGGGTGGGAGGCTGCGAGATTTGAGTCGGGCAAATACCCTTGCACCACAAGCTCGTGTAGACGGAGGCACGAGACTGAACAACTGGCCCAATCTCCTCCAAGAGAGCCATGAGGGTGCGAGGATGAGCATGGGGCAGTTGGCATATCTTAGTTTCTCTCGTGTTCTTCTCGACGCGTTGAAGGGGATGGGGAGCGTTGTTGGGGGGGCACACCCAGTTTATATGATGTGTAACTTCTTTTCTTAAAGAAGGAACCACTTATTTTCATTGGCATGTAGGAATAATGGAGGTGGTCAAGTGTGTGACAGGAAAATATTCCTTTTTTGTGGGCCCTGTGATGTTTGTTGGTCGCAGATGAATGAACAATGTGGAAAAGGATTAGCCGAATATAAGGTCGAACACGCCTCGCCAGACAAAGACCAAAGAAATGACAAGATGGTGAGCCTAAACTGTGGCATTGGAGGCTAGTTCGAGGGCTACTGAGGGAGTCCAGGACTAAGGGGTCCTTTCGTTGTTCGTTTGTTCTCATGGGCCGGACACCCAGGCCTGTTCGGTCATCATTGGATGTATCGGAATCAGGATGGAATCTTCCAAAGGCATGGTGTATGATCCAAGAAAACTTAGTAATCGACATATTCCATCTTTATTGTAACTAACCTTGTGTAACCCTAGCACCCCTAGTATATATATATATGCCACGGGGCCATAGTTCGGAGGACACATTAAGCTAATTACAATTAGGGTTTAGACCACAACTACGCATCTCGAAGTAGATCAACTTTGTACTGTGTACTACTCTATCAATACCAACAAGAGCAGGATGTATGGTTTTACCTCCATCAAGCGGGCCCAAACCGGTGTAAAACACTGTATTCTTTGTCTCTTGTTACTCATCGACCTTAGATCCATAGTTCAGAACCCGTACTCAAGATCAGCTGGTTTTGACACCACCATTCTTCACGTGATAAAGTAGTCTTCGTGACGCGGCCGTGGCATCGACGATGAGCTCCATCCTACAGCTTTGATCCATGCTTATCCTCTATCACCTAAATGGTAAGCTTTTGCCACCTACTTTATGAGGAGCAGCTAGCGCTGCCTCCTAATCACCAAAGGGGAAACCCTATCTGCCCATGCCGACTGGTACTGCCACTGTCGTCTTCCTCCAAGAGGAC
Organism: Hordeum vulgare subsp. vulgare; assembly: GCF_904849725.1. Classification (NCBI taxonomy): domain Eukaryota; kingdom Viridiplantae; phylum Streptophyta; class Magnoliopsida; order Poales; family Poaceae; genus Hordeum; species Hordeum vulgare. Next base: position 251,064,458 of record NC_058523.1, on the reverse strand, counting down.
ACATGACCCCCATAATGGGCATGAGGCCCCGTGGCTGTAGACGCCCACCAAGCACCGCGAGGACGCTTGGTGCCTGATGGCTTCCGTCGATGCTCGCCCTCCAGAGGAAGCCCCTTCCGGACGGCCAAGGCTAGGCCGTTTTACTTGGGCTAGCCTAGCGTCGTCGCCAAGGCGAGCGACAGACCAGCCATGGCACCCTGGGCAATAGCTTTTCGTAAATCCTTGTTCAAATCTTAGGTGATTCCGCGGCAACGGCCTTGTAGGGGTGTTCGTGGGTGCGCATCGCGTCCCTCTCATCGTAGCGTATGGTGATGTTGTTGTCACACTCGGGCATCTTGATGAGGCTTTAGGCAGGGTGGGTAATGGACATGAACTTGGAGAGCGCCGGGTAACCTAGGAGGCATTGTGGGGCAGGCTGATGTGTGCTATGATGAAATCAATGAACTCTGTGTGGTTGTTCTCGAAGATGCCAAAGGTGACAAGAAGGTGAACAATCCCCAAGGGAACCGTGGAGCCATTAGTGACATGGGAGAAAGGCATGGTGGGCATCACGCGCTCATTGGGCACTTGGAGTGTCTCGAAGGTCTCTATAGCGAGCATGTTGAGCCCCGCCCCATCATTGACGAGCATCTTGGTGAAGGCCACGTTCCTCATGGTGGGAGTGCACAGTAGAGGGACGAAACCTGTGACCTTGGTGGTCTTGGGGTGGTCACTTATGTCGAAGGCAAAGGGGAGCTCCGACCAATTGAAGTGGCTCGCGAAATCAAGAGCGTGGAGGGCCGCATTCACCTCACGAGAGAACTTCCTAAAGTGGTGGTTGGAGGGACGATCTGGGCCCCACCCAATATGCAGGCCATCCTGCGGGGCTCTTGGTAGCCACCGATGTTTTTGACAGGAGGGGGCTCGTTGATGCACCACGGAGACGTGGTGGACTGAGAGTCAGCCAGTTGTGGCTGGTCCTGGAGATTGTCACCACCGTTGTTACCCCAGCAGCCACCTCCGTGACCGCCACCGCGGCCCCTTCTGCCCTTCTAGCGGCCACGATGGTGACCGACGCAGCCCTCGCGAAGCTCCTTGAGCCCGTAGCAATTCTCGATGATGTGGGACTTCGCTCCATGGTAAGCGCACAAAAGCTTCTTAGGCGCTTAATCTTGGTCGTTCTCGCACTTCTACTCAGGCTTTGGCGCAAGCACGACAGGGCCGTTGCGCGTGGGATCCTTGTCCTTGGGCTTCCCCGTGCTAGGCTTGGTTGTCGATCCTTCACGGACGAAGAACTGCCCTTCCACGGCCTGGGTCGAGTGCTCGACGAGGACGAAGAGTTCTGCCGTGGAGTCGAGCTCGTCCCTGATGGAGAGTTTCTCATGCATCTTCACGTCAGTGATGCCATTGGTGAAGGCAGATACAATCGTGGCATCGGAGGCGCTTGGGATCCTATTGCATATCTTGCTGACGCGTGCTGGATGAACTTGCGGAGAGACTTGTCAGGGCAGTGTCGCATGGTCCGTGGGTCGGTGAGCGTGAGGGGTTGATTGCTCGTGCCCGTGAAGTTAGCGAAGAACTGATTGCACAGGTTCTCCTATTAAGGGATAGACGCCTCAAGGAGGTTTGGTAGCCATGCGCGTGCAGAGTCCTTGAGGGTCATGGTGAACTAGTTTGCCATGACCCCGTCGTCCCCCATCATGACTTGGATGCTGATGGTGCAAATCAGGAGGAATTCCGTGGTGTTTGCACTATCATCATAGCGAGAAGGAAGCTCAAGCTTGAACTTGGTGGGCCACACCACGTGGCACAGATTGGGGTGATGGCAAGGTAGCCCTCGGTGGTGGAGACGTGTATGTTGAGGGGCGCGCGGTTCTGGCGCCCGACCGCAATTATGTCCTAGAGAACGCGACCCTAGTGGTTTTGAACCCTCTCGTGGCCCACGCGCGTGTCCTCGGGCGCATGATGGGTGATATGACAGCTCTCTCCATTGACCGCCTATGCCATCGACCCCGTTTGGTGGATTCGCCGCGCACGTCATAGGAGGAGGAGGCGGAGCTTCGTACTCGTCTTGGTCGAAACACGATGGTGGAGGGAGCCTGGAGAGGGAGGGCGCTTGACTGTCGTGGCCCAGAGCAGTACCGGCATCTTTGACAAGCTCGGTGATGAGCTTGAGCTAGGCCTCGTAGCCGTCGTTGGCGGGGCGGTAGAAAAGAAGCTTCTTGCATACGGCTGGTCTTGCCTCTCTTGTAGTGCCTCGGTCCTCTCCCTCAAAAGATGAGTGGGAAAGGGTAGCCACAACACAGCAATTTGTAGGGGGGACAAGGATCCAGTCTTATCCAGACTAAAGGTGGTCTTCGCTTAATAAAGTAGTCTTCATGACACAGTTGTGGGCGGTAAGCTTTTTCCACCTACTTTTTGTAACGCCCAAGATGTGATCCTATCCTTATTTTGGCTCGAGGGCCTTGATAGGGATAGAAGCACATCTCGTCGTTTCGCAAGAAAGCATATCGTTACAAGTACATGTACTAAAGAGAAGAGTATATGGAATTGGCTTACGGTCGCCACAAGCTACATCAGAGTCACATCAGTACAATACATAAGTATCACGAAGAAGAGCAGGGTCCGACTACGGACGAAAACAAACGAGAAAAGAAAACGACGCCCATCCTTGCCTTCCCACGCTGCCATCCTGGAACCCATCCTAGATCGATGAAGAAGAAGAAGAAACTCCAAATGGACAATCAACGCGCTCGCAACTGGTGAGCCACAGGGGACTCAGCAATCTCATTTCCAAAGGTATCAAGACTAGCAAAGCTTAATAGGTCAGGTATGGTTAAGTGGTGAGGCTGCAGCAAGCGACTAAGCATTTATTTAGTGGCTAACTTACGAGTACAAGAATAAAGAGGGGGAAGATCAACGCACAGCGGACGTGAACTACTGATGATCATAGGAATGATCCTGAACACCTACTTATGTCAAACATAACCCCACCGTGTCCTCGATCAGAGAAAGAACTTGCGAAAGAGATAGTCACGGTTACGCACTCAGTTGGCATATCTTAATTAAGTTAACTTCAACTTGTTTAGAACTAGTGTTAAACAAAGTTTCCATGTTGCCACATAACCACGGGCACGGCTTTCCGAAAGATTTAGCCCTACAGGGGTGCTCCAATTAGGTCATCACAAATTACCACAAGCCGCGTAGAAATTCTCGATCACGAAACTCGCGATCTCGTCGGACTCCTTAGTGGAAAACCTCAACTGCGAGATTACCCAAAGCATCACCAGAATCCCGATGCTTGAGACATTCGTCAAAGGTCAAACTAATCCACCAAGGCCGCCCGACGTGTCGATGATCCCGATAGGAGCCGCGTAGCTCGTTCTCAGGACACGACAGATAAGCACAACGTGCGGTGGCCTGATAGACATCTCCCAAGTTGCCCCGGGTTGGCCCTGCAAACCACTCTAGTTTGGACCAGCACCAACCGCACTGGCCCCCTGTATTACGTTGAATTACTCCTCGGGTAGCGCCAACTCCCTATGCTTTTCAGTATTAACAGAATTATTGTGTTGGGCAAATATAGTACCAATGTTGGGCCTTACCAGACCAGCTTTAATCTAAATCGAATTATCAAGGGGGTCCTCATAACAACCCCGATCGTGTTAGGAGCGCTCAATTATGGAACATAACACCGGTAGCCGAAACTAAGGGGGCAAAGGTGGAACAAAACCCCAGACTAGAAAGGCCGAGCCTTCCACCTTTTACCGAGTATATAGGTGCATTAAATTAAATAGCAATAAATATGGTGATATAATAAGGAACCCATGTCATCACGTGTAAGTAACTTCACCTGCAACTAGCAATGCTAACACATGGTTAAGCAAGCGGTAACATAGCCAATCAGTGGTTTGCTAGGTTGTGAACAGGTTGAAGGTTTTCATGGCAATGTTGAGAGGCTGATATTAAACAGTTGGCAGGCAACGAGACATAACGATAGAAACGATAAAACTAGCATGGCAATGATAGTAATGGTATCTGGGTAAATGGTCATCTTGCCTGAGATCCCGCTTGGAAGAAGAACGACTCCGTGAAGGAGACGAACCGATGTAGTCGGACGGTCCTCACTTTCCGACAGGCTTGCGGAACTCTATCGATATCAAGCAAACCGGAAACAAGAATCAACACCCGGTATTCACCACACGATGCACGCAAGCCATGGCTTGTCAATTCACAACAATCAAACACTACACATTAAGTGAAGTTCAGTATGCAACGAGTTGCATATTAACGAAACTCCACATACGAATTATTTAGTTCTATCCCGATTAGGTACACGGTAATATTAAATGTAGGTTAAAAATGGCAGGAGGTGAAGCGTAATTAATCTACGTATCTAGGCATTTCAAATGAGGTCGGAAACGACATATAGCATCTCTGAGATGGCCTCATGCGTTAATTTATAATTCTGTCTAGATCTAGACTAACACGTTTAAATATTTGTTAAACAACAAAATAAATAGGTTCAAGTGGTTCTACGCGTCGTTTCAATCAATTTACACATAGAGAACATCTCCAACGGAGCTACAGTTCAAAAGATACGAACACCGCAAGATATGATGGCATGAATGCAATATGTGTGCAAAGATAGTCACAAGCATTTCAAACCATACAACCAGCAAGATAATATGAAACTACACGAGATTCTAAGCAATATTCATATAGGACACGATCAAAGCGGAGAAACGGTTCAACAACTACGAGCTAAACAAGAAATCACTACAATCTGCCAAAATTAGCCACATAGCATTTTCTACACCCCCGAACAACAAGCTACACAAATCCAAAATGCTCAAACAAGGCATGGGACAGTATAGGTCATTATGCACTATAACGTACTACTAAGAACTTCTAGCATGGAAGCATGAATCACTAGGAAAAGAACTCACAAAATGGCATCTCACACACACTTTCAGACTTAGTGAAAATATCAGTTTTAGATAGTGCAGTTTTCGATCTGAAGGCATATTGACAGCAGCAAAACTACATGCTACAACACTCCAAATGGCATGAGAAGTCACAGCATGCTAGACAATCTTAAGGACTACAACTAACTCCATTGCACCAACCTCAACAGAGCGATAGATCACGAGATAAACTGATGACAAGACAGTAACAAAATATAACAAATTTCAGACTTAGTAATATTTCAACATCTCCAAATCAGCACTATTTTATAGCATGTTGACAACAAGCAAACAACACCTAAACATGGATTTCTATTGCAACCAAAATTACCAGAGGCTAGCCTAAACACGATATGTGAGAATATGTCCTAAACACGATATAACAAACTAGCGACGGAGCCTACATGCAAAAATGCAAACAACTACTCCAAAATACATGGCAAAAGGTCCCTTCAAATATGAGCATTTCATCTACGAGGTTTGAGCAATCCGGACACGCATGAAGATAAATACGGGGAAAATCCCTATTAGGACACCACGCAAATCTAGGCATATGGCGGTTCAAACCACTTCAAACATTCATGCAAGTTGCGAAATGTTAACCTACGTGGAAAACTACACAAGTTTCATATTTAAAACGTTCTGATCTGATGCACGAGTAAAAAGATACGTTTGAAATTATCTAATATTTCCTCAAAATACTCAATCGTAGGAATTAATAAAAACATACGGGCCAAAATCCCTAACGGGTCTAAACAGGCAACGAGCGCATCTCAGCTAGAACGCACACATGGCGGGAGATAACGGGGCCGAGGGGACTGCTCGCCTTGGGCCTGGCCTGGGGCGCGCCTCGGCCTGGTCAGGGCCGAAGGTGCTGGCGAAGGGAGGCGGCTTGGGCCTCACGCTGCTGGGCCGATGGGGCTCCTGGCGCTGGGTCGCGGCCCAGGTGGAGGAGGTGCTCGAGCTATGCCTCGTCATGCAGCTCGCTCCTGAGGTCGAGGCCCAGGTGGAGGAGGCACAGGAAGCTTAAGGCGAGCACCGGCGGGAAGCAGGGGAAGGCGGCCGGCAGGGACGCTGTCGGGCGGCAGCACGCTCGATCCGGTCACGCCAGGCCGAATCTGGCCGATTCCCTGGCTGGAGGCGACCTAAGGCGGCGGCGCGGGAAGGCATGGCCCGCAGGAGGCGCTGGCGGCGGGAGATGGTGGGCCGGCGAGACGGCACTCCGGCGCGGCGGCTGGGGCGCCGACTGGCCGGCAGTGGCGGGACACCATGGCAACGGGCATTGCGGGAGGATCTGTAGCGGGCGATGCTCGGGCAGGGGAGGAGAGCTGCAGGAGGCGGGGAGGCGCTCGGGCGGCGACGGGCGATCCGGGCCCGGGCGAGCCTGCGATGGGTCTCGCGCGGGCCGGCGGCGCTGGTGGGAGGAGAGAGAGAGCAGGTGGCGGCTAGGGTTTGAGGGGGGTGTCACGGATTTGAAGGTGGAGAGGGGATGAGATAGAAATGGAAGGGGAGAGTTGTTTAAATAGGGAAGGAGGGTTGGTTCAGCGGTTTTTCGCCCCGATTTCAACCGCACTATCGGAATCGAATGGTCTCGCACGCAGAGACGACTAAGTGGATGTGTAGAGTGGCTAGCCAGAGACGAGAGCGAAAACGAGCGACCCGACAATGAGTTTTAAAACATCGAAACACGTCCGACGAAAAAGCGAAGACGGTGCCGCTACGGTCGACCGTTCGGGTACGAGACGGAATCCGATTGCGACGAAAATTGACACGCGACCTACCTATATCTAAATAATACCGCACGTCAAGTTTTCACCAAGTGAGAGAAAGTTTTATACACACTTGTAAAAACAAGGATTACACGATGCCGCGGGCGCGTGCGAGTGTGGTCGGGCTCAACACGGTCAACGATGAACACGGAGAGAACTGGCAACTAATGACGGATGCATGTTTTGAAAACTGGCGGCAACGGGATGCCGATGCAATGCAGATGATGCGCATGATGCGATGATGATGCGACAAATAAAATAATCGCATGACGAAGAAGGAATAAAAGGGGAATCTTCTGCGGCGTCGGCCTCGGGCTATCACACTTTTGGATGAGCAGCTGGCGCTGCCTCCTAATCAGTAAAGGGGAAATCCTCTCTACTCGTGCCTCTAGGCATGGCCCATGTCGTCTTACTCCAAGCGGACGTGTGATACGTCTCCAACGTATATACTTTTCCAAACTCTTTTGCCCTTGTTAGGGACTATAATTTGCATGATTTGAATGGAACTAACCTGGACTGATGCTATTTTCAGCAGAATTGCCTTGGTATTATTTTTGTGCAGAAATCAACGTTCTCCAAACGTCCTGAAAATTTACGGGGAGCAGTTTTGGAAAATATCAAAAATACCTGCGCCAGGATCCACCTCAGGGGGTGGGCCAGTGGGCAGGCTTGTGGACCCCTGGTGGCGGTGGGCAGGCTTGTGGGGCCCACAGGCACCTCCCGCCCCCAACTCCAGCTCTATATCCCAAAAAAAAAAGAGAAGTTTTCGTTGCGTTTTCAATACGGAGGCACCACCTGTTCTTCATCTGGAGGGCAGATCTGGAGTCCGTCTTGGGCTCCGGAGAGGGGAAATCGTCGCCATCATCATCATCGTCGTCGCCAATTCCATGAAGCTCTTCATCGTTCGTGAGTAATCTATTCGTAGGCTCGCTGGGCGGTGATGAGTAGGATGACATCTATCATGTAATCGAGTTAGTTTTGATGGGGATTGAACCCTAGTATCCACTATGTTCTGAGATTTGATGTTGCTACTACTTTGCCATGCTTAATGCTTGTCACTAGGGCCCGAGTGCCATGATTTCAGATCTGAAATTACTATGTTGTCACCAATATATGTGTGTTTTAGATCCGATCTTGGAAGTTGTAGTTATCTACTATGTGTTATGATCCGGCAACCCCGGAGTGACAATAACCGGAATCACTCCCGGTGATGACCATAGTTTGACGAGTTCATGTGTTCACCAAGTGCTAATGCGTTGGTCCGATTCTTTATTAAAAGGAGAACCTTAATATCCCGTAGTTTCCTTTTGGACCCCGCTGCCACGGGAGGGATGGACAATAGATGTCATGCAAGTTCTTTTCCCTAAGCACGTATGACGACACACGGAATGCATGCCTACATCATATTGACGAACGGGAGCTAGCCACTTATCTCTCCGTGTTATAGCTGTTGCAAGGTGAATATCATCCAAACAAATCACCGACCCATTGCCTACGAGTTTGTCCTACTGCAGTTACTTGTCTTGCTCTGCTGCTACTACTACTGTTGGAACTGCTGTTACTTGTCTTGCTCTGTTGCTACTATTGTTGCTACTACTGTCGCTTGCTACTGTTGCTACTTGCTACTTCTGTCACTACTGCTGTTCCTTGCCATTGCTATTGCTCGTTACACTGCTACTACCTGTTACACTGTTGGTTCACTGGCCGTTGGCGAGAATTGACAACTTCCGTCAACTCGGCAACAGAGGCGCCATTGATACAATTGTTAGGAATAGTCTACCGTCAACAGATCGTTTCTGATACTTCTGTTATCATATTACTTTGCTGTTACTAATGTGCCTGCAGATACTAATCTTTCAGTTGTGGTTGAATCTGACAAACTTAGTTGCTAATACTTGAGAATATACTCTCACCTCCTTTAGGCGATCTACAAATTTGGGTCGAATACTCTACCCTCGAAAGCTGCTGCGAACCCACGCGCTGGTGGGCCATCAACAACATTCTTCAAGTTTCATTGCCGGGAGTGCTATCAGCATTCTTGTGGTGCCGTTCGAGGAGAAGGTTAGTTGTTATAAGCATTCTTCTAGCTAACGCCAGAGATTGCAGGATCAACCCTTTTCTGGAGCCATTCCTAGGGAAGCACAGCTGATGTCAACGTGTCGCCCACGTTATTGGCACGAGGCCCCGCAGCTAGAAACGCTCGCCAAGCCTTGTGAGGTGGCCTCATAAGGGGCCCCCGCGAGGCGGCCTAGCGCGTGATGGCTTCCATCCAGGCTCGCCATTCCAGAGGCCGCCCCCTTCAAGCAGCCGAGGCTAGGCCATTTTATTTGGGCTAGCCCAGCATCGTCGCCATGGCTAGCTGCAGATGGGATGTGGTACCTCGGGTCCATTGGGCCGACAACCACGTATTCTCGAATAGCTTTCCGTCTCTCTTCATTAAAATGATAGAGATATTGTCGGACAAGTTTCTTCTTCGGATCGTCATAGAGATGGTGCTCAGTGAGTTCTCTCGGGAAATTTGTCTAGATTCTCACAGATGAACTCGATGTGTGCGCTTTCCTATTTAGGATCGAGGCTTGTCCCAATCGTGAACTATTAGGACGATTCTCCCAGAGGAAAATCAACATTCTTGGTATCCTCGGCCGACTTAAATTTGAGGACAGGATCAGACTCCATGGTGGGCTTCTTAAGGGGGTCATGTCTGCCGGGTCAACATTAGGTTTGTAAAATTTCAACTCTTGTATGGCGCAAGCTGACTCAGCACCGGCAGCATCCTTACATTCCCGAGAAATTTTACGACTACCAATAAAGGTTCCGTTTGTCCCGAGCATATTGAGCATGAGGTAGACTATCACACCCTATTTTCACTTTTCCTGAAATATAGTCTTTTCAAATTTGGAGTTTACTCAAACTTTTTAAGAAAATGCTATGAGTTCATGATTTTCAATGATTGTATGTATGCTTGAGTGTGTGGATCTAAAAATAATTTTTATAACATAATATTTCCATAAAAATCTTTTTTCTCAATTTGTTAATTCAAAACCTTGCTGTGGGTTTGCACCTCAAGTCCCTCATTTCAAGGGGGTGCCCTCACCCAAAGATTGTATTCTGATTTTAGCAGTATTATAACTTTAAAACTCATAAAATAATTATGTTATAAATTATTTTTCTATTTCATTTGCATGTCCTTTTTTGAGGCCACAAATGATATTTCTAGGTGGAAAATTAATTTTCCACGTTAGAAAAATCGGAGAAAATCTCGAGATACTCACAAGACATAGATTTTCCATACATAAGATTTTCAACACCTATTTATGTTCAAAATATTTTCGCAAACCTTTGAAAACCTATTCTATCTGTTTTGACCTTTTAAATATTACCAAAGGAAATATTCTCAATAAATTCCCAAAAAATTCTAGCATGTTCCCCAAGCTATATTTGGTGAGTATACCAAGTTTCACCTTATTCCAAGGTGGTTTGGTTCACCAAATAATCCGAAAACCCTTCCAAACCATATTCAAGTTGGATCAATTCTACATTGCAAAGTTTGTCCAAATGGCTTAAAACTTTGCACGTGTCTTCACTTCCCCAAATAAGGAGTTCATGCAAAGAATTGAATTTATGGGGATTAATTTGCTCACATTTCCTTTTAAGAAGACAAATCTATCCATTTGGGGGTGTTTTCAAGTTCACATTGTCAAAGTTGTCCAATGGAACTCAAATTTGGTAGAGCCTCCTAATATTGCCTAAAACCCAATCATGTTTGAGCCTCATTGGAAAGGTTTAGCTACCCCAAACACAGATCAAACAGCTTCAACCAGATTGGTCAAACAACATCTAGCTCTCACTACACCCACTCCCTTCACTCCAAACTCCCAGCACAGGTTGCCAGCACCACTCCTGAACTACACGCGAGTGGCCCCCCCTTTATTCGATGTGAGTAAGCCAAAATCACCAAATTAGTTTCTGGTTCAAAGCTGACAACATCTCTTAAAGCACCCCCTTTGACCAGCCTTGCTCTTCTCAGTTCCTAGTAACCGAGGGGCTTCTAAGCCACCCCCAGACACACTAAACTGGGCCAAAGGATGCCAGAGCGCCCCAGCATGCCGTGGCATGCCAAAACTGCGCTCTGGACGCGCTACAGGGCGCACCTGAGGCAAGGGAGACTAACCCCGGCCGGTTCTCACCTCCCCTCGATGTCTGACCATGTTCCCGACAACCATCTGACTCAGGGCAACCTGAGGCCCTCCTTCTCCCCCTCTCTATTGACTCAGGCAACACATGCCCTCGCGGGCTCGATTCAGTCAGTAGGGCGTGGCCCAGCAGCACACACGCACAAACGCCGCGCTCCTCCCATTAAGTCTCTGGAGTTTCAAACCACGTCCGCAAAACCGTGGTTTGAGACCCGAGCTTTCTCTCCCTCTCCTGCACCCATGGTGAAACCATCGACACTCCCCGCTCGGTACACCATTGCTAGACTATAAATAGGCCCTCCACCTTCACTCTAGCACCTCACCCCTCTCCGCTAGACCCTCAATCGATCCCCTAGCCACTCCACTTGAGCAAGGAGAGCCCCGGTGCTCGAGATCAACCGACGGGCCACCGCTTCGGATGTCGGTCGATCCCGGGCTACAAGATAGCTCTCGCGCTCCTCTAACATCCTGCGTGACCGTAGTGAGCTCAGGAATCTTCTACACCTCTCCCGCGAGCTTTTCCCTGCCCGTAGCAGCCATCTCCACCACCATGCGAAACATCTCCGCCGCGGTCACATCGTTGCCGGTGACTCAGGTCCTCCCCGTCGGTCCTTCGACCCCCACCAGGTAGGCGGTGATGCCACGGTGCCGTTTCTGCGTTCACCTGGCCATGCGGGCATCGGAACCATTGCTGGCGTGCCTTACCTCCCCTCTATCTAGAGGTGGAAGATGACCCCGATAGGCAGGCCCCACCTGTTGGCGGCTTGTCTCACCCCCTCTCTCCCCTCTCTACCGCTGACCGTAGGGGCCCGCGTGTGAGGTTTACACTTGACGGCGCGTGCGCGACTTGGCTGGCGGATTGGCTAGATGGCCGGTTGGCCAGTTGGGCCGGCCGAGCTGCTCACCGAGCCAGGCTAAGGGCTGAGCCCTTTTTCTTATTCTTTTAAACTTGTTTTTTAAATCATTTTAATAGGATTACTATTTAGTTAAATTGAGATATTTTTCCACCATAATTTCTGTGAAAATATGTAGAATTTATTACTTCTGTTCTAGGAATTTTTGCGAAGACTTTTATGCACAACATTAATTAAAAAAGCATAGTTAGATATTTTTAGCTCCTGTTAATGAATCTTTAAAAATGAATTTTTACCTCAAAAAACAGAAACCAACATTTTTAAAACTAAAGATCTAATTTTGCAGAATAGGGTAACATTTTTAATATGGTTTTGTGCTCTGTTTTTTAGTGTGCTTCTTCTTATTATTATTACGATGATAGATCACGCGTTTGACGAAGGACTTGTCCCGAAGAGCTCAAAGACCCCGGATACCTAGCTGATCAAGGCAAGCAACCCTTTGACCATGTCTGAGAAAATGTTTTATCAATGGCATATTGATTACTTTATTCCTATGCATATAGTTAAGATTAATCGATATGCCCCGACATGGTGTTTCCGATGCATATAGCACTTGAATTGAGCATGACCCTACCAACTGTGAGGGTCACCCTGATAAATGTTGATAATCCATAGTAGTGCTACGGATAGTATGAGCATATGCATGGTGATGGTAACACAAAGTTGATATCAAAGGTTTTATGAAAACACCGTCGGGTGCCAGTAATGCCCGAGGGTGATGGTGTTGAGCTGGATGACCACTTGAGAAAGAACTGGTGTGCTGGAAATGTTTTGTGTGAGTGGTTTCAGAAATGGGATTAGATTTATGATGTGTCGATCGTCCCAACCTTACATGTGTGACCACGATACCCGTTTACGGGACGGGACTTTGTTGATTTCTTTGGTCGGTGTTAGCAAAGAGCCTGCATTACTTGTGGCAGGAGTGATGTGGTCCCTCTCGTGACGGGGTTGTACCAGGTAGGTCGACTATGCCGTTTTTACGTGTTCCGGGCACCGTTGGTCCCTGCATGGATGATACGGTCCAGAGTTGGTTCCTGTAAGACATACATCATGTGGGTTGGGTACCAATTGAGTGGACTCTTTGTCTAGTGTAGTCAGGGGAAAGGCAATGGATCGGGTACTTACCTCGGGTATGTTACATACCGCGAGTCGTGGATGACACGAAATTTCCGTGAATCTCATGGGTACAACGTACAACCTCTACAGAGTGTAAAACTATTCAAATAGCCGTGTCCACGGTCAAGGACACTTGGGTGGTGCTGCTTAAACTACGTCCACTCGTTTCCGCATAAACCTTGTTTGTGTGTGTTAAGCTTTTATCTGAGAAGATGATATGACAAGTCTGGAGACTTGGCATACTGGGTGAACATGAGGTGTTCAGCAGTCAGTACATATATTGATAACTGTAACCTGTTCTTATGATTACCATCTAGCATATGATGCATATCCATACAAGTAATTGACCATGCACATGGTTCAATTAAAACTTGCTTTCCGCAAAGGCTGCATATTACTTTATTACCTTACCAACTGCATTATTCATATCATGGGCTGTTTGCGAGTACATTCAACGTACTCATTGGCTTGCCACTGGTTATTTTATTGACCAAAGATGGAGGAACAAGAGTATGGCAAAGAATTCGTCATCGGAGACGGACACGCGAACTAGGGCGCTTCCCAATCAGAATGTCTATTGGTTAAGGCTGATGGCATGGGTTCCCGTTTACTACCCAGTATTCCTCTAGTAGTTGTGATGGTGTGATTGGCCTTCCAGGCCCTATCTATGTAAGACTTTACCATGATGGTCCTTTATTGTATCAGACGTTAATTTCGGATGTAACACTCTTGTTATTCAGTATCTCTGTGTTCAGTGAGCATTGATCTCTGGGATCACTATACACGTGCATTCGGCGATCTCGACGCATAACTCGGGGTCCCCACATAGACATAGAAAGGTAGTCCCATGAAGTGTTCGTAAACCGGTCGTCCAAAGAGGGCATGCCAAGGTCTCTTGATCTTCAACACCTCGAAGGACAGAGATTCGCATCTGCAATTAAATTCCGTTGTCGCCGGGTTGCTAGATTGTGTGTCGCATTCATCATCGAATCATGCGCATCATCCGCATTCCATCGGCCCTCCATTGCCTACATCCGTTCGTAGTTGCTGGTTCTCTCTGTTTTCGTCGTTGACCGTTTTGAGCCCGACCACACATGCACGCGCCCGCGGCATCTATAAAATGTTGTTTTTAAAGGTGTTCGAAAAATATTCTCTGAATGGGTTGAAACTTGGCGTGCGGTGTTTGTATGTTGTAGGTGGGCTGCCTGCCATGTTTTGTCGCAATCGGAGCTGGTTTGATGCATGTACTGTTTATTATATAGCGGCACTATAGCCGGTTTATTTGTCGGATGGTTGATGTTATAAAAAATCTGTTACGGGCCGCAAACATTCCCTCTCTTCCCACTTAGCCTCTCTAACACAGCCAGTCAGACCTCCTAAGCCAACCCTAAGCCTCTCCGCTCCCGAAGCCGTCGGATCGCGATCCAACGGCCGAAAATGATGCAAAAACCACAATCCTAGTCCTGTTTTCCCAAAAAATAGACCCTAGTGTGTAAACCCTAGCATCCCTCCTCGAAACCCGCATAGCTAGTAGCCTCCCAGCTCAACCAGCCTCCACCCCGCGGGCTTGCCAGGCCCAGATCAGGCCCGAGTGAACCCATCTCGCCGCCACCTACAACATGAGCCCCGAGCACCGCGCCGCTGCAGCTCCTCCCCGAGCCACCACCAGCCACCAGCCCTCGGAGCTCCGCCCACCAGAACCCCGAGCAGCCATCTGGCCGGCCCATATCCGGCGAACGACCCCAGCAGGCGAGCTCGAGTCGTCCGTGTTCTCTTCCTACTCTCTCCTTTGTGTTCTCATCTCCCTCCTCTCTTCCTACCGTAGGAGCACCTGCCAGGTTCGGCCGAAGCTCGCCACCGCCCAGAGATCTAGCTGCCCCCGTCATCGCCGCTCGCCCCAGCCGCTTGCCGGAGCGCATCAGCCACCGGCTCTCCTTCGAGCAGTAGCAACCCGTGCTGCCCGCGTTGACCTGCTCGGGAGCAATTCTCCTCGATTAGATCGAGAGATCGACCGCCCACTCCTGGGCTGTTGTCGGCTCGATTGGCCGCGCCAGCCGCCACCTGGCCCACCTGTAGCTCCTCCCTTCGCGGCCCAACTCTCCTCGAAGGCCCGTGTATCTTAGCCACGGCCCACATCTCCAGCCAGCCCGAGTCTCCTTCTCGTGCTTGGGCCGTGCCCACCAAGGTGAGCACCCGAGCCTCTATCCCCCGCCCTAGGTGTATCTTAGCTATTTTGCGCTCACCCTATTAGGCCCGTGTAGCATCAGATTTCGGCCCATATTATTTGTTTTAGGTGGACGAATTTAGATATAACGAGGGATTTCAGAAAAATCATTGTTTTTAAAACCTGCGTATCTTTTAAACCGTGCGTCGTATCACAACGAGTTATATATGTAACTTGACCAGATTTTTGCGTAGATTAATATTGTCCAACTCTCATGCATATTTAATCATGTTTAGTTTGATGTTTGCATTGGTTTATGTGTCTACGTGTTAGAAACGGTTTAGGTCATAGCTAATTAACCGTAGCTCCGTTGTAGATGAGCCATATATGTAAATGGACTAGGCCAACGAGTAGAATCACGTTAACCACTTGGTTTTGCCGTTTAATAAACATAAAATGTGATTAGGATAAATATAGACAGATTAGACTGTAACGCGTGGGGTCGTTTCGGAGATGCTATATGTCGTTTTCAGCCTAATTAAAATGCCTAGATAGATAGATTAATTTGTGCTTCACCCCTTGCCATGTTAACAACATTTTAATATTGCCGTGTTAATAAGTGGGAGTGAACTAAATAATTAAATGTGTAGTTCCGCCAATATGCAACTCGTTGGATATTGAGCTTCACCTAATGTGTATCGTTTGACGGTTGTGCTTTGCCAAGCCTTGCCTTGCATATTTCAGACTGATCATGCATCATATTAGTGTGTGCATCATATCATCGATTTGTGGTGGTCTTATCGTGTATTGATTCTTGTTTCTGGTTTGCTTCGTCTCGATAGAGTTCCGCAAGCGTGTCGGAATGTGACGACCCATTCGACTACGTTGGTTTGTATGCTTCACGGAGTCGTTCTTCTTCCAAGCAGGATCTCAGGTAAGATGATCATTTCCCTAGATACCATTACTATCATTGCCATGCTAGTTGTATCGTTTCTTTTGTTATGTCTTGCTGCCTACCACCTGTTAAATATCAGCCTCCCAACATTGCCATGAAAACCCTCTACATGTCCACAACCTAGCAAACCACTGATTGGCTATGTTACCGCTTGCTTAACCATTGGATAGCATTCCTAGTTCCAGGTGCAGTTGCTGCCATGTGGAAACAGGGGATACTTGTTATATCACCATATTAATGCTATTTATCTAATGCACCTATATACTTGGTAAAAGCTGGAAGGCCCGGTTTCTAGCCTGGTGTTTTGTTCCACCTTTTCTGCCTTAGTTTCGTCTACCGGTGTTATATTCCATAAATGAGCTCTCCTAACATGCTTGTGGTTGTTATGGGGAACCCATAGATTCTCGTTTTGGGATAAAGCTCGTCTGGCAAGGCCCAACATTGGTACTATATTTTCCCAACATAATAATTATGTCTATATTGAAAAACATAGGGTGTCATGAACCCGAGAAGTAATTCAACATAATGCAGGGGGTGAGTGTTGCTGGTGCTGGTCCAACCTAGAGTCGTTTCCGGGGCCAACCCGGAGCAACTCGGGAGATGTCTATCACGCCACCGTACGATGTGCTTATCCGTCGTGTCCTGAGAGCAAGATACGCGGCTCCTATTGGGATCGTCGACATGCCGGGCGGCCTTGCTGGATTATTTTACCTTTCTCGAGCGTCTTGTGCGAGGGATTTCGAGGATGCTTTGGGCTATCTCGAGGTTGAGGCTTTCCTATAGGAATCGAAGGAGATCATGGGTTTCCCGCGGTTATGTGGCAATGTGGAAACTTTGTTTAACATCCCATTCTAGATAACCTGAACTAAGCTTAATTAAAATATGCCAACTTAGGGCGTAACCTTGACTGTCTCTTTTGTGAGCTCCTTCTCTGATCGAGGACACAGTGGGGTTATGTCTGACGTAAGTAGGTGTCCAGGATCATTCAATTGATTGTTATTAGTTCACGTCCGTTAATGCATAGATTATCCACCTCTTATTCTTGTACTCATAAGTTAGCCACCTCAAATAAATGCTTAGTCGCTTGCTGCAGCCTCACCACTTAACCATACCTCACCCATTACGCTTTGCTAGTATTGAAATATTTGTAAATGAGATTGCTGAGTCCCCTGTGGCTCACAGATTACTACAACACCAGTTGTAGGTACGCATAAAGAGTTATTAAGGCGTGAGCGTGACAATTGTTCATTTGGGATTTGTTCTTCTTCTTCTTCGTCGTCGATCTAGGATGGCTTCTAGGCCGGCAGCTTGGGATAGCAAGGATGGACGTTGTTTTTTATCGTTTGTTTTCGTCCGTAGTCGGATCATGCTCTTCTTCATGATGACTGTATATGGTTATATAGATGTGACTCTGATGTAGCTTGTGGTGAGTGTAAGCGAGCTCCTTATACTCATCTTTTCAGTACATGTACTTGTAACGATATCCATTCTTGCGAAACGACGAGATGTGTTTCTATTCCTGTCGAGGCCCTTGTGCCAAAATAAGGATAGGAACGCATCTTGGGCATTACAAGTTGGTATCAGAGCAGTACCGATCTAGGAGCCCCCTTGATTGATCGAACTTGGTCGAGTCGAGTCTAGTGAAAAAACTTCTTTGAGACTAGTTATATATCCTAGAGTAGGATTCATTTTTCTCCTCTTCTATGCTCTGGTGAGGAATCTTGACGTAATAATTTTTATTCTACTGCTCTTCTCACTCAAATTTTTTAGGATCGCGCTGGTATTTTTGGAATCTATATGATGTCGATGTGACAAAGTTCTGTCTTAGTGCCTCCTGCTGTGTAGATTTTATTCCAACGAGTTGAGCTCTAGGGGATTCTTGAGCACATCGTTATCATTCATATTTCATAGTATCTCACGACGAAGGATGTTCTAAATTGCTTCAATACTGGTACTGGCGAGATAAGCCCGACATCCCAGTACTGGTGCAGAGAGTTCGGGGGTACCTCCATACTTAGTATCGTTGTGGTTATGACGATCTAAGATAGATGAATTTCTGAGATCTCTGGTTATCTGTTGACAGATGTGATACACTCGATAGGTAGAGTTATTGTTGGAGTTGAGTGAAGGATTTCACTCCTTGTATCCGTGGACCCGATTGCATGACCAAAAAATTTCGGGAGTTCTTAGGTGGGAATTCAATTAGTCACTTATAGGACAATGTTCCAACAGATGCATGATGTGAGGTGGGGGTTCGACATCTAGTGGATTCGTTTGTTCACGGTCGTCTTACAGGAGTTCTCATTGTGTCTTAAAGAGTCCTTGTAGCTTGCTATGAGCCGGAGACGCTTCGTATGTCATGTGCACTGCCTCGTACATGATGGCTACTGTAGGATAGAACCCGTGCGATCCTATCCACGAAAATATCGGAAGAAATCTCGGTCATGAATTTGTTCCGACTTGTTTCGTAAGCCTCATCCTTTGTTTTTTTGCAATATGGTAACTCAAGTTGCTTGGATGTCAAATGGTGATTTCATATCTTTCCTAAGAGGTGTTCTTATGTTTTTCTGGGAATGCTGATTCTTTTTCCCAATCAAGCTGTCTTTTCATTGCTTTTCAACCGGAGTCGTCATGTCAATTCTTTTCATCCGGTGTGCTTCTCTTCAAGTGAATTCAATGCTCTCCAATTTTGCAAGACCAATCACTCATTTCTTTCTGGAGTTTGTCTCATGTGTCCCAAGATGTATTTGTTTTCCCTCCCTACCACCCTTTTTCTTCAATGATTTAATTATCATCCAAGTGCATTTCAATTCATTGTTGCTTCCCCTATCTTCTCCTATGTCTCGTCTCCGGTGTTCTGAGTTCATCATTTTCATTCTTGTTCTCTTTTTGTTGAATTCTCATTCAAGTCTTTCTTGTTTTTATCCCTCTCTATTCTGTCCGGAGTGCTGTATATATCTCAGAAGCTTCTTGTTTTCAATCCTTCCAATTATTTCAGGGATCTCACCTCATCAACTTTTCCTTGTACTGGTGCAATCTCTCTTTTCTAATCAATTGTTCCAACGGTGTTTTCTTTTGAGTGGGCCCGTAACCCATAGGTTTCCCAGGATCTTACCTAGCTCTTCTAATCTTTTCGCAGAGATCTCTAATTCTTTTCGGTTATGACGTAAGTATGAATTTCATCAGTCATATTCCTTCTCTAAGATTGCTTCAAAATTAATTCTTATCTTTGGTTCAAGATTTCATTCTTCATTATTTTGGAGTGTCTCAGTAATTCTTTATGGTGCTTCTTGCCATCTTTCTCAGCTTTGAAGGCCACATGAGTGTTTCTCTCAAATCTTGTCCATAGTTTCAAGATTGTCATCTCAGCTTCGTGCTATCTTCTCAGTTGTTTCCAATCGTGAGTAATTCCTTCCGTATCTATCTGGTGCATTTCATAGTTGTTTTCATTCTCGATCCTCTGAAGGCCATCATTTTATAAGATTTCTTCGTTCTTAGATTTCATCTTTCATTCTCAAATTCTTCTCAATTATTGTGTCTTCATTCGTCTCTCAATTATTCCGGTGCCTTGTTGAAGTTTTCTGTTAGGCAAATCATTATCTCTTCATTCTCAAGGTGTTCTTCAAGATTCTTGTGGGAGAACCTCAAGTATTCATTGGCTTGCATTTTAATGTGCAATTCTTCCTTCGTTATCCTCTGAGGTGGTGTTATAGCATTCTTGGTAGTGGAGGAGCCTCGAAGAAAATTTCTTTCAAGAATGAGATATCTAAACCCACCGATTCTATGATCATGAGATATTTCAAACCCATGGTTTCTTCATTGAGCTATCTTGGTTTAGATACAACTAAAGCTTTTTCTAAGGATTGCGGCTATTACGATGATTATTGTTGATCCAAGATCTCAATATATCCTGTTGGTGTAAGAAGTTTTGCCTTTCTTGTTGCATCCAATCAATCCTTGCTTCTGTTAGTGGTTGGTTGTCACCTCATTATTTTGGGATGGTTTTTATAAGTCCACTACAAGCTATTCTTTCCGTTGTTGGGTCTCCAACAACCCCGTTCTATTCTTCTTCCAAACATGCTTGCCAAATTAAATTGTGATGGAAATTGTCATTCTCTTCTTCATTCTATTCTTCTCAAGATATAGTTTCTATTGTCTTGTTCCGAAGTTGTAGTGATGTTGCTCTCTTCAATTTATCTTCTTGTTCTCTCAAGATCATATTCTCTCTTGGCTTTCAATTTAGTTAGTGTTTTGTGAATCTTCTCAAGATCATTCCATCTTATCGAATTTTATCCTCTTGTCCTACCGAAGTGCTGCACTACTGGAATTCCTTTATTTGCCGTCTGCCAAATCTTTGCCATCAGCCAGCGGACGGCGAAGAACCTCTTTACCGTGTGTTGGCAAAAAACAGACGGTAAAGAGGAGGCTGAAGGCAAAATAAATATTTGCCATCAGCCACCTCTTTGCCGTGTGTCAACAGACGGCAAAGGTGGGGATGGCAGATGGCAAAGCTATCCCACCCCACCCCTCCTCTCTCCCCATCCCACCCCGGCCCCACCCACCCCTTTGCCGTCAGCCTGACTAGCTTTGCCGTCCGTGGCAGACGGCAAAGGGGATCAGTGGCAGACGGCAAAGGGGATGGACCCCCCAAAAGTTAACGGTCGCCGCGCGCCCCACCTCCCTCCTCTCTCCCATGCACTCTCTCTCTCGCACCCCACCGCCGCCGTGCGCCCCCCTGCGGCCCTCCTCCTCCTCCCTGCGCCCCCAGCGCCGCCGCCGCCCCACCGCCGCCGCCACCGACGGCACCCCCACCCCACCTCCCCACCCCACCGCCGCCCTGCGCCCCCCCCCCCCCCTGCGGCCCTCCTCCTCCTCTCTGCGCCCCCGCCACCGCTGCCGCCGCCACCCCCACCCCACCTCCCCACCCCACCCCACCGCCGCCCTCCACCCTCCTCCACCACCGTCCTCCTCCCCCTGCGGCCCTCCTCCCCCTGGTAAGTTTCTTCTTTTTTTTAATAGTTTTTGTTTAATTAGTTCTTACTTTTAGTTTAGTTTTAGTTTCAGTTTTAGTTTAGGTTTAGTTAGGTTAGTTTCAGTTTTAGTTAGGTTAGTTTCAGTTTTAGTTAGGTTAGTTTCATATTTAGTTAGGTTAGTTTCAGTTTTAGTTAGGTTAGTTTCAGTTTTTGTTTAGTTTATTTTTAGTTTCAGTTTTAGTTTAGGTTTAGTTAGTTTAGGTTTAGAAGAAGAAGAAGAAGGATAAAGGAGATGAAGAAGAAGGAGAAAGGAGAAGAAAAAAATAAGAAGAAGAAGGAAAAGAAGAAGCAGGAAAAGGAAGGGAAGGAGAAGAACCAAGAAGAAGAAGAAGAAGAAAAATAGGAGAGGAAGAGAAGAATAAGAGGAAAAAAGAAAATAAGGAGAAGAAGAAGAAGAAGAAGAAGAAGAAGAAGAAGAAGAGAAGAAGAAAACAAGAAGAAGGAGAAGAAGAATAAGAGGAAAAAAGAAAAAATAAAATAAGAAGAAGAAGAAGAATAAATTAGTAGATTTAGTAGGTAGTTTCTGTTAGTTAATTAGTAGATTTAGTAGGTAGTTTCCTGTTTAGTAGAAGAAAATAAGAAAAAGTAGAAGAAGAAGAATAAGTAGAAGAAGAAAAAGGAGAAGAAGAAGAAGAAGAGCTAGTGGAGGAGGAGGAGAAGAAGAAGAATAAAAAGAAGAAGAAGAAGAAGGAAAATAAGAAGGAATAAAAGGAAAAGGGAAAAGGAAAATAAGAAAAGAATAAGAAGAGTGGAGCCCGTATCAAGCAGGGCGACCAGCTGCTCGCCATGGATCATCACGGGCAGCAACATGGTCTGCTCATGGCGGATGCCGGCGAGGGCGTGGAGAGAGACGACGCAGGCCCTCGCCGTAGAATCTGCGGCCGGGTCTGGTGCGTCGTTCGTCTCGCCCGCCTCGGTGTAGTCGACCGTCTCCAAGTAGAAGAGGCGGGGGCAGACATGTGTCGGCGTGTAGGGCTCATCGCAGATAAAGCAAAGACCCTGACGTCGACGCTCTTGCTGCTCGGCCGGGGACAACCTGCGGAAGGTCCGTGTGGCGGACGGAGGTGCGGCCGTTGCGGCTGGCGGAGGCCGGCCCGGTGCTGGAAGGGTTGGCACGGGTCGACTGAGCTGGCGGCCGCCCCGTCCGGGCGGTTGTTGCAGTGCTTGTGCCTGGGTATAGATCGGACTCGAAGATGATCCGGTTGCCCACGCGGGAATTGGCGATGGCGATGACGGGAACTGCACCTGGTGTAGGGGCCGACCGGTTGTTCGGGGCGCTGGAGGTGCTGCTGTCGATGGCGGCGGCGGCTGCTGGTGCGGCGCCGGAGCTTGCGCCTTGGTGGCCGGTAGCGACTGTTGGGGCAGCCCCCCCAGCGGCGCGGTGGTGGCCGGCCACACCGGCCAGGGAGTGCCCGCGGCGTGGTAGTGCTGCAGCAGCAGCTGCGGCGGCGGTGGGGGCGCCCCTCCGTGGAGTGGCTGGAAGGCCGGGGTGGCCCACGGTAGCGACGACGGCCCGTAGGTAGTGGGGGCGACGCTCGACGGCGGGGGTTGGGTCCCAGCGGGGCGGTGGTGGTGGTTTGCGGCAGTGGGGCGGTGGTGGTGTTGAGCGGCGGCGGTGGTGGAGGGAGCGACATGATCAGCCTGGAATCTCTGGATACCAAATTGGTAGGACTAGGGTTCCTACCGGGCCTCCGGCGTAGCTTGTAAGGGCAGGGAGGAGGGGAGCGAGGGCTGGAGCGGACGCGCCGGCGAGATGGCGCCGTCGCGGCTAGGGTTAGGTGCGGCGGAGGCTAGGGTTCCGGCTCCTTGGAGAGCCGGGCAACAGAAGATAATATCTTTATTGCTTGATCTCAATTGATGTCTTACAACTAGTATTTATAACTCGAGCCTAAGATAACTTTCCTAAAGTAATTTACCTAAGATAACTTGCGGGCCAAGCCGGTCATAACACAGGAGGAGGAGGAGGAGAAGGCCCAGGACCTTCTATCCTTCTCCTCCTCCTCCTTCTCCTCCTCATCCTCCTTCTTCTTGATTTCTTCTTCTTCTCCTCCTCCTCCTCTTTCTTCTCCTCTTCCGTATTATCCTTGCTTTAATTAACCCAACAATGACATAATTAGCCCATTTAGCTCCAAAATACCATAATAAGCTCAAAATGGCATAAGAACCTTGGTTAGCTCATGAATATTATATACCTTGCATAAGACCAAAATCGCAGTTAGTGTTCTTTGGTATATGCCAATCGTACCAAGACTTCAACGTATTTTCATGGTCGAAGAGACAGCCATACAGATGACATGGCACAAATTGGGCAAAAGAACCGAACTAGATGCGGATGGGAATAAGATGATGGTACACACATCGGATGGGGAAGCGTGGAAACATTTCGATGGATTGCATCAGGATAAAGCGGCAGATCCAAGGAATCCTCGAGTCTGCGCCGCCACGGATGGTTTTAATCCCTTCGGCATGACGGCAACCCAATACAGTTGTTGGCCTGTATTTGTCATTCCACTGAATCTCCCCCTTGGGCAGATTATGCAAAGAAAGAACATATTTCTGACGTTGATAATTCCAGGGCCTAATTATCCGGGGAAGAATATGAATGTGTACCTGCAACCGCTTAAGGATGAATTGGAAGATGCTTGGGAAAATGGGGACAAGACATACGATGCCGCTAGAAAAGAAAACTTCAAAATGCATGTGTGGTACATGTACTCTATGCATGACTTGCTAGCGTATGCGCTATTCTCTGGATGGTGTGTGCATGGAAGGTTCCCGTGCCCCCAATGCAAGGCAGCTCTTCAGTTTCATTGGTTGAAGGAGGGTCGGAAGTATTCTTGCTTTGACTTGCATAGACAGTTCCTGGATCCTGACCATCAGTTCAGAAAAGACAAGAGGAACTTTACCAAAGGTAAAGTTGTCAGAAACATGGCACCACATGCGTTCACAGGCCAACAGATCCTGGATCAGTTAAACGCCCTCGAGCCTGATCCAGAGCGTCTAGGGTATTTCAAGGGGTATAATTCAAAACACGCATGGACTCACAAGCCATGCTTCTGGGATCTGCCGTACTTCAAAGACCTCCTTCTTCCACACAATATCGACATGATGCACACTGAAAAGAATATTGGAGAGGCTATTTTTGGTACATTGTTCGACATAGATGGGAAGACAAAGGATAATAAGGCTAGAGTCGATCAAGAGACACTATGTCATAGACCGTTACAAAACATGCGAGAAGGCAAAGGAAAGCAGAAGTGGTCGAAGCCAAAGGCCTGGTTCAATCTTGGAAGGCCAGCTATGAGGGAAATGATCTTGTGGGTCAAAATGCACTTGATGTTCCCCGATGGGTATGCAGCGAATCTAAAGAGGGGAGCGGGTCTTGAAAAATTAAAAATCTTTGGTCTCAAGAGTCATGATTGGCACATATGGCTAGAGCGGGTAATGCCGGTGATGTTGCGTGGCTTTATTCCTGAGGATGAATGGCTAGTACTGGCGGAGCTGAGCTATTTCTTCCGTGTTCTTTGTGCAAAAGAATTGTCGCCTGGCGTGGTAGAAGACATGGAGGAGTTTGCACCGGAGTTGTTGTGCAAGTTAGAGAAGATCTTTCCACCGGGCTTCTTTAATCCAATGCAGCATTTGATTTTACATCTACCGACCGAGGCAAGATTGGGTGGGCCGGTGCAAGATCGTTGGTGCTATGCAACTGAGAGGATGCACAAGACCCTTCGAGCTAAATGTAAAAATAAGAGTAGAATTGAAGCATCGATGGCTGAGGCATTCATTACTGAGGAGGTGGCAAACTTTGTGACAACACACTACGAAGCCAAAAATCATCATTTGCATAATCCGAAGCCACGGCACAATGATGGAGACCCTAAAAAAGGTGGGTCCAACCTCAGCCTATTCAAAGGGAAGCTCGCACCAGCCGGTGCTTCAAAACCAATAACGTTGGATATCGAAGAATGGCGGAACATTTCTTTGTATATCTTCAACAACCTAACAGAAGTGCGGCCGTACATCGAGTGAGTTCTCGGCACATTTTCCCGTAACTTCTAATTCATTTGAACTGCTCTTATTCCCGGATATTTCAAACAGCCGTTACGTCGTCAAATTCTCGGATGGAGCGGTGATCGAAAATGATTCAGTCGAAGAGTATGAGCTTCTGTCAAAGACAGGAGGCGGCTATCCCGGTTTCATCTCTTGGTTCAAACAAACAGTAATTATCAATAATGGACCATTTCATTCTTGGTCTAACTTGCGGCTAATGCAACAACCGTTTCGTATTAAACTTGTAGGCTAATTCAGAGTCTATGGACGCCGAATTGAGACAAGTCGCTAATGGTTTTTACTATAAGGTCCGTTCATTTGAGAAATACAACATCAACGGGTATCTCCTTCGTACCTTTGGCAAAGAGCTATCTATGCCTGACCGGAAATCTACAAATTGTGGTGTCTCTGCTATCGGTGAAGGTGTTATCGAGTATTATCGAAGAGTTGAAGCAATTTATGAACTTCAATTCTATGGTGAAAACCCACCGAACGTCGTAGTCTTCAAATGTTATTGGTTCCAGCCGAAGGAGACTAGAAAGACTCATGAACATATAGGACTAGTCGAAATCAATCCAAACACCCATTTAGATGTTCTCGATGTCTATATTACGGCTCAACAGGCGACCCAAGTTTTCTACCTACCGTGGGCATGCCAAACGGATAAGAATCTGGAAGGTTGGTATGTTGTTTATGAAGTGCCGCCACATGTCAGACCACCTCTCCCAAATGAACAGGATTATGAACCTCACGTTAACCCAGACACATATGATGGAGAATTCTTCCAAGAAGCACGTCTTTCCAAGAAACGTTTCAAGAACCGCCGTGCTTCATCCAAGAACATGGAAGTAGACAGCGACAATGAATCCGACTCCAGCCCTGAGCCAGAACCAGAAGACCTGGAACTCGTAGAGGTTACTGATGCGGATGACCTGTCAATGCTTCAACGATTAAAGGAAGGCCTTTCACAACTTCACGCCGTTGAACCCGATGAGCACGTCATTCATGAAGACATGCGTGATAGTGATGATGATGATGCATTTATTGATGATGATTATTAGTTTGTAATATTCACAACTTAAATTATATATATTTTAATATTTATTATTCATGTACATATTATTATTCATGTCAGTCATTCAATTTTTTTATGTTGTACTAATTTCTTTTAATCTTTATCATGGCAGGTGTTGAAAGATGGTGGGCGCGGGTCCAGAGCGCTCGACGGGTTCTTCCCAGGCGCCCCGCACGAGGGGTGGTACTTCCCTTCCACCCCTATCTCTCCGTAGAGCCTTGGAAGACAGTCTTTCGACACCAGCCGGGGGTTCTTCTTCGTCGGCGGCATTGCCCGCTGGTAGAGGTGCTGGTCGGGTAGGGAAGAAGGGGAAGGGTACAGGGAGAGGTGGTGGCCGCGGAAGATCCAGGAGGACTGTTGAGCCGTCCTCACCACCACCACCAGCTCATTCA
Organism: Hordeum vulgare subsp. vulgare; assembly: GCF_904849725.1. Taxonomy (NCBI): domain Eukaryota; kingdom Viridiplantae; phylum Streptophyta; class Magnoliopsida; order Poales; family Poaceae; genus Hordeum; species Hordeum vulgare. Next base: position 251,037,851 of record NC_058523.1, on the reverse strand, counting down.
CCCGAGCATAGGACTAGTATGGTCGACCCGTTTGCGGAGGAGGCTACGGGGACTCCGGTCCAGGAGCCTGGTGTTCACGGGCATTTGTCCCATGAGACACCGGTCCCGGAGCAGCCTCGGGTCGAGGTGCATTCGGCCCAGGAGCAGCCGGAGGAGACTACGGTTCCGGAGGCTTCACCCGACATGGAGAGGTCCGGATGGGAGCCTTGGCCGGATCGTACCGAGTTGCCGGATTGGACCGAGGGTCCGGGTGGCTCAGGGGGCGGGGATGGCGGGGATGAGCTTACGGATAGCGAGGGCGATGTGCAGGTGGATGGGGCCCCGGCTACCGTGTACAAGCGTGGTAGTACACGTCTCCCGGTCGCCCCGGCTACCCGCGAGCAGAGGCCGGTGATAAAACCTGAAGGAGATAGGTAAGTACATTTACCCTTTTTTTAGCTTTTGCCTTCAAGTTTGTTCAAATATCTAATGCGCTGACCTTATCATACTGCAGGGGATGGGTACACCCTCTTGGAGTCCGCAGGCCGAACTCCGTCCTTGGTGTGCTTTGCCGGACAAATTTCTCGGGGTTTGTCACATTGCCTGGTGAGGGTTAGGTTCCTACACTAGGATTTACCTGGGAGCACTACCAGGCTGCGCAGGCCCCACCGGAGGAGATTATAGATGGTGTCTTGTGCCACACGAGGGCCGAGATGGTGATCAGGAGCTTTTGGGTAAATTATCCTTTTACAGAATCTAAAATTAAGCATATACCTAATTATTGTACTAATCGGTGTTTTCACGTTTGATTGCAGACCTTCTATAGGTGTGAGGATGGATATCAGGAGGCGGCGGCCAGGGTTCTCGAGGTCGAGTGTAGGCGGTTACTACAGAACTTGTGCCACGAGGCTCGGCCGCAGGCTATTCGAGATTACTACGCCACGCGTGGTATTAAGAAGGAGAAGAAGGATTGCCGCGGAAAGTTTTTGAAGAAGGAGCAATACATGAAGGTAATTACCTATTCTTAAGTCCTTCTACGTAGTTTTCTTGATTTCATTCATAGGCGTAGCGCTGAAAATTCTTTCTAATAACTTACAGGTGCCCCCGAGATGGTGTGCGGATAAGATGGATTGTTGGGAGGCGTTGGTTGATGAGTGGTGCACAGGCACCTGGCGAGCCGTCCACGATAATGCGAAGGATCGGCGTAGCCAAATGGTTGGTGTGCCACACCATCAAGGCAGCGCCAACTTACTTTAGTTTGGACGAAACTGGCTATGTGATTTGCTTCATGATTCATGCAATTCATTCTTATGCTAATATTTTGTTCCTCTCTTTTAGGCGCATCACAATAAGACTGAGATGCCACACTTGTACGACGTTTATGGCATGGCCCATACTGCCTCGTACAAGAAGGCGAAGGCATTCTCTGTGTATGACCTGGATGATCCCAGTAACTTCACCAACATATCATCCCACCAGAAGCTCGTGGCGTACAGGGACGCGGGGAAGGCTACGAAAGGGGATGACTTTAACCCTAGCCAGGAACCTTTGGATCCAGAGCTGGTGATGATATCTGGTGGCGGGAGGCCCCATGGATCGATAGCCATTGGAGATGGGATAATACGTTGTCCACTCACTCTTCCGGAGATCAAGGCGCGCCAGTCGAGCAACTGTCCTTAGATAACGCGTCTTCCACGGCCAGTCGAACTTGCCATCGAGGTTAGTTGTACGGACTAAGAACACTTCCATCCATTTCATTATGTGTGTCACCATAGATCATTACTGTGGTAACGAGGAATGGTTTTTCAGGCTGCTCTTCAGAAAGAGAGAGCGGCAAACCAGGCTGCTCTTGAGAAAGAGAGATTGGCAAGCCAGGCTGCTCTTCAGGCTGCTCTTGATGAGAGGGACCAGAGCACGGCACGATTGCTTGAGGAGGAGAGGGCCCGGAATGAGGCGGGTCAACGGGCCCTGTATGAGCTTTTTGTGGTATGTTTTTTTTCACATTAGCCAAATCATGTGTGTAATGTCAGTTTCAATACTAATTAATACGACCCACTCTTCAGGGTCAGTGCGAGAAGAGCGGTCAAGTCCCTCCGCCGATGCCCGTCTTCTCTTCGATTGGCACGGTGAGTTTCATTATAAACTAGTATTAATAATTGAGTGTCATCATGCTAACTGAGACATTGCAAAATATCTTTTCTGCAGAATAACTCCTGAGCGGCATCGCACGACCCTTCTCCAGGGCAACCATCTCCAAACGAAGCCGGCGCGAGCAACCGTGGTGTTTCTCCTCCTTGATGACCACTACGGTAAGTTTCTCCTCCAAACTTAGCTTGTTTTCCTCTAAAATGAGATAATTAGCCAATTTAGCTCCAAGAATAAATAATTAGGTAATTTAGCTCAAAAAAGACATAATTAGGTAATTTAGCTCAAAAAAGACATAAAGAGGAGGAGGAGGAGGAGGCCAAGGCCAATTTGGCGTCCCAGCCGCCAGAATGTGATCGTGAGGGCGTCGAAGTCCCGGATATGCCTGGCGCGTGGCATGCCAGGGCTTGGAATCGGTCGGCGTAGTCCTGGACCGTTGAGGTAAACGGTAAGCGGCTGAGGGCTGCCAGTCGGCTGCCACGGATGGGGGGGCCAAACCGGAGAAGGCAGAGCTCGCGAAAGCGGTCCCACGGTGGCATGCCGCCCTCGTCCTGCTCGAGGGCGTAGTACCAAGTCTGGGCAGTACCACGGAGATGATAGGACGCGAGCCAGGTGCGATCCGATGCGAGCGTCTGCTGCCCCCGAAAGAACTGCTCGCACTGGTTGAGCCAGTTGAGGGGGTCTTCCGCGCCGTCGTAAGTGGTGACGTTCAGCTTAGCGAACCGAGGAGATGTCGGCCCGCCGTGTCCGGGAGCCGCGTATGTCGGTGGCCTCGCGTATGCCGGGTCAGGAAACTCCAGGCCGTAGGGAGCCGAGCTAGAGGACCGCTCGAACGGCAGAGGGGGCGCCGGGTGTTCCGGTGCCTGGGTATAGATCGGACCCGAAGATGATCCGGCTGCCCACGCGGGAATTGGCGATGGCGATGACAGGAACTGCACCTGGTGCAGGGGCCGACCGGTGGTTCGGGGCGCTGGAGGTGCTGCTGTCGATGACGGCGGCGGCTGCTGGTGCGGCGCCGGAGCGTGCGCCGTGGTGGCCGGTAGCGACTGTTAGGGCAGCCCCCCCAGCGGCGCGGTGGTGGCCGGCCACACCGGTCAGGGAGTGCCCGCGGCGTGGTAGTGCTGGAGCAGCAGCTGCGGCGGCGGCGGCGGCGCCCCTCCGTGGAGTGGCTGGAAGGCCGGGGTGGCCCACGGCAGCGACGGCGGCCCGTAGGTAGTGTGGGCGACGCTCGGCGGCGGGGGTTGGGTCCCAGTGAGGTAGAGGCTGCTCACGTCCGGGACCGCTTGGACAAGCTCCTGCAGGGTGCCCGATATCGCCTCGGGCGAGAGTATGGGGAGCGGCTCCTCCGCGGTGATGATCGGCACTGGCGAGGGAGCGGTCCCGGACGTGAGCAGCGGCGGCGGCGGGGCGGTGGTAGTGGTTTGCTGCAGTGGGGCGGTGGTGGTGTTGAGCGGCGGCGGTGGTGGAGGGAGCGACATGATCAGCCTGGAATCTCTAGATACCAAATTGGTAGGACTAGGGTTCCTACCGGGCCTCCGGCGTAGGTTGTAAGGGCAGGGAGGAGGGGAGCGAGGGCTGGAGCGGACGCGCCGGCGAGATGGCGCCATCGCGGCTAGGGTTAGGTGCGGCGGAGGCTAGGGTTCCGGCTCCTTGGAGAGCCGGGCAACAGAAGATAATATCCTTCTCCTCCTCCTCCTTCTATCCTTCTCCTCCTCCTCCTTCTCCTCCTCCTCCTCCTTCTTCTTGATTTCTTCTTCTTCTCCTCCTCCTCCTCTTTCTTCTCCTCTTTCATATTATCCTTGCTTTAATTAACCCAACAATGACATAATTAGCCCATTTAGCTCCAAAATACCATAATAAGCTCAAAATGGCATAAGAACCTTGGTTAGCTCATGAATAATATATACTTAGCTTGTTTTCCTCTAAAATGACATAATTAGCCCATTTAGCTCAAAAAAGACATAATTAGGTAATTTAGCTCCAACAAGAGGAGAAGAAGAAGAAGAGATGAAGAAGAAGAGAAGAAGGAGGAGGAGGAGTTCCTTCTCCTCCTCCTCCTCCTTCTTCTTGATTTCTTCTTCTTCTCCTCCTCCTCCTCTTTCTTCTCCTCTTTCATATTATCCTTGCTTTAATTAACCCAACAATGACATAATTAGCCAATTTATCTCCAAAATACCATAATAAGCTCAAAATGGCATAAGAACCTTGGTTAGCTCATGAATATTATATACTTAGCTTGTTTTTCTCTAAAATGACATAATTAGCCCATTTAGCTCAAAAAAGACATAATTAGGTAATTTAGCTCCAACAAGAGGAGAAGAAGAAGAAGAGATGAAGAAGAAGAGAAGAAGGAGGAGGAGGAGCAGGAGGAGGAGGAGGAGAAGGCCGAGGACCTTCTATCCTTCTCCTCCTCCTCCTCCTCCTTCTTCTTGAGTTCTTCTTCTCCTCCTCCTCCTCTTTCTTCTCCTCTTTCATATTATCCTTTCTTTAATTAACCCAACAATGACATAATTAGCCCATTTAGCTCCAAAATACCATAATAAGCTCAAAATGGCATAAGAACTTTGGTTAGCTCATGAATATTATATACTTAGCTTGTTTTACTCTAAAATGACATAATTAGCCCATTTAGCTCAAAAAAGACATAATTAGGTAATTTAGCTCCAACAAGAGGAGAAGAAGAAGAGATGAAGAAGAAGAGAAGAAGAAGAAGGAGGAGGAGGAGGAGGAGGAGGAGGAGAAGGCCAAGGACCTTCTATCCTTCTCCTCCTCCTCCTTCTCCTCCTCCTCCTCCTTCTTCTTGATTTCTTCTTCTTCTCCTCCTCCTTCTTCTTGATTTGTTCTTCTTCTCGTCCTCCTCCTCTTTCTTCTCCTCTTTTATATTATCCTTGCTTTAATTAACCCAACAATGACATAATTAGCCCATATAGCTCCAAAATACCATAATAAGCTCAAAATGGCATAAGAACCTTGGTTAGCTCATGAATATTATATACTTAGCTTGTTTTCCTCTGAAATGACATAATTGGAATATTTAGCTCAAAAAAGACATAATTAGGTAATTTAGCTCCAACAAGAGGAGAAGAGGAGAAGAAATAGGCAAAATGAAAAGAAAGAAGAAGAAGAGATGAAGAGGAAGAGAAGGAGGAGGAGGAGGAGGAGGAGGTGGAGGAGAAGGCCCAGGACCTTCTATCCTTCTCCTCCTCCTCCTTCTCCTCCTCCTCCTCCTTCTTCTTGATTTCTTCTTCTTCTACTCCTCCTCCTCTTTCTTCTCCTCTTTCATATTATCCTTGCTTTAATTAACCCAACAATGACATAATTAGCCCATTTAGCTCCAAAATACCATAATAAGCTCAAAATGGCATAAGAACCTTGGTTAGATCATGAATATTATATACTTAGCTTGTTTTCCTCTAAAATGACATAATTGGAATATTTAGCTCAAAAAGAAGGAGAAGGAAGAAGAAGAAGAAGAAGAGAAGAAGAATAGAAGGAGAAAGAGAAGAATAAGGAGGAGGAGGAGAAGAAGAAGAAGGAGGAGGAGAAGAAGAGAAGAAGGAGGAGAAGAAGAAGGAGAAGGAGAAGGAGCCCTCCTTCTTCTCCTTCTTCTTCTCTTCTTTTTTCTTCTTCTCCTTCTCCTTCTCCTTCTCCTTCCCCTTCCCCTCCTCCTCCTCCTCCTTGTTTTTCTTCTCCTTGTTCTCTTATTGCTTCTTCTCTTTCTTCTTCAATTTATCTTATTTGTCATATATATGTTGTTGTTCTTCTTCTACTTACTTTCTTATTCCCATTTTGCAGATTGGATGTACTAGATGCATGGAAGCTGGCGTTGGAGTGCTTTAGTTTCCGTTTTTATTTGAGTTGATGAACAATGTGTTGGTTCTTTGTATGTGTTGATGAACAATGTGTTGATGAACAATATATGTGCAACTATATGTATGTATATATGGATGAAACTTCGTATGTGTTGGTTCTTTTGATATATGGGATGTACGTTGATGAACAAATGGCATTGATGAGCTTTATATGTATATCATATATGTGTTGTGATCTATCTATTTATGATATATGTGCTCTGAATTATATGTATATGTGATGTGAAATAGAAAAAAATAAATAAAAAAGGGACAATATAGGCTCTTTGCCGTCTGCCAGCTGATGGCAAAGGCCTTTGCCGTCTGCCAGCGGACGGCAAAGGTGCCACGTGGCGCCCAACTGTGCAACCTGGGCAGTAGCAGCTGGCCATATAGTCTCTTTGTCGTCTGCCTGCTGGGTAGGCAGACGGCAAAGAAGAGGGCACAGAGGAGGGGGCAGAATACAAAAGTGGAGAGAGGGGGGAGGGGAGGACACGGCAGACGGCAAAGGTTGCTGAGAAAGCAGACGGCAAAGATTGCCGAGGAAGAAGAGGGCAAAGGTTGCCGAGGAGGCGGACGGCAAAGGTTGCCGAGGAGGCAGACGGCAACGACTACGTTAACCCCTAACGGAGGCAACGCCTCTCGGCTGCCGTCCCAAACTCTTTGCCGACTGCTCCTCAGGAAAGCTGACGGCAAAGAGCTTTGCCGTCCGCTTTTTGGGGGCAGACGGCAAAGAAGGTCCTATGCCGTCGTAGGCTGACGCAGAAAATTTGCCGGCCGTGACAATCTTTGCCGTCTGTGGTACTGGCTTTGCCGTCCGGGTATTTGTCATTGCCGTCTGTGATGGCAGACGGCAAAGAAGGTGATTCCTGTAGTGCTGCCAAAATTTTGTTTGAATTCTTTCTTCTTTCTCATATCATTCCTCATCCCTTTGCAACCGTCAAGATTCGTCAGATTCACTCGTTTGTCAAAGAAGCGACTAAGGTTTACCTCTTTCTCTTTCTCTTCCCCCATTTCATTCTTAGATCTCGGGGCGAGATCTCTTGTTAGTGTAGGAGAGTTGTGAATGCTCGAGACCAACGCTACAGAAGATTCTCGTTTTTATTCAGTTGTCGCCGGGTTGCTAGATTATCTGTCGCATTCATCATCGCATCATGCACATCATCCGCATTGCATATGCACTCCGTTGCCGCCAGTTTTCAAACACGCACATGTTAGTAGTTGCTGGTTCTCTCCGTTTTCATCGTTGATCGTTTTGAGCCCGACCACACATGCATGCGCCCACAGCCTTGATAAAATGTAGTTTTTAAAGGTGTCCGAGAAATATTCTCGGATTGGGTTGAAACTTGGCATGTGGTCTTTATATGTTGTAGGTGGGCCTCTTGCCAAATTTCATTGCAATCGTTGCTCGTTTGGTGACGATACCGTTTATTATATAGCGGCACTATAGCCGGTTTAATTGTCGGACGTTCGATGTATTAAAAACTCTGTCACTAGCCGCTAACATTCCCCCTCTTCCCACTTAGCCTCTCTAACACGGCCAATCGGACCACCTAAGCCAACCCTAAGCCTCTCTGCTTCCAGAGGCGTCGTATTGTGATCCAGTGGTCTGAAAACGGTGCAAAAACCCCGAGCCCTAGTCATGTTTTTTCTACAAATAGACCGTAGTCTGTAAACCCTAGCATCCCTCGTCGGAACCCGCGCAGCCAGCAGCCTCCCCAGCTCCACCAGCCTCCACCTCGCAGACCTGCAAGGCCCAGATCTCGCCGCTGCCGCTTGGAATGCAGCACCGCGCCGACGCAGCTCCTCCCCGAGCCATCAGCAGCCATCGGCCCTCGTAGCTCTTCCGACACGAACCCCGAGTAACCAGGTCGCACAGCCCAGATCCAGCGACCGACCCCAGCAGGCGAGCTTGAGCTGCCCGTGTTCTCTTCCTCCTATCTCCCTTGCGTTCTCATCTCCCTCCTCTCTTCCTCCCGCCTAAGCACCTGCCAGGTTCGGCCGAAGCTCGCCACCGCTCGGAGGTCCGGCCGCCCCATCGTCGTTGGCCACCCCAACCGCTCGCACGAGTGCGTCAGCCACCAACTCTCCTTCGAGGAGTAGCAGCCCGTGTTGACCTTCTCGGGAGCATCTCTCCTCGATCAGATTGAGAGATCGACCGCCCACGCCTGGGCCGCTATCACCTCAATGGGTTGCGCCAGCCGCCGCCTGGCCCAGCTGCACCGCCTGCCTCCGCGACCCAGTTTGGCTCGGCCCATCTACTTGCCCTGGCCCACATCTCCAGACAGCCCGAGTCTCCTTCTCCTGCTTGGGCCGAGCACACCTAGGTGAGCACTCGAGCCTCTATCCCCCGCCCTAGGCGTATCTTAGCTATTTTGCGCTCACCCTGTTAGGCCCGTAAAGCATCACATTTCGGCCCATGTTGTTTTTCCCGGTGCAAGAATTTAGATATAACGAGGGATTTCAGAAAAAACATTGTTTTTAAAACATGCGTATCTTTTAAACCGTGTGTCGGATCGCAACGATTTATATATGTAACTTGATTACATTTTTGCGTAGATTAATATTTTCCAACTCTAATGCATATTTAAACCTGTTTAGCATGCTGTTTTCATTGGTTTGCATGTTAACGTGTTAGAAATGGCTTAGGTCATAGTTAATTAACCGTAGCTCCGTTGGAGATGAGCTATATATGTAAATGCACTAGACGAGTGAGTAGAATCATGTGAACCAATTTGGTTTGCCGTTTAATTAATATAAAATGTGATTAGGACAAATCTCGATAGATTAGAATGTAACACGTGGGGTCATTTCGGAGATGTTATATGTCGTTTCCGGCCTCATTTAAAATGCCTATATAGATAGATTAATTTGTGCTTCACCCCTAGCCATGTGAACATCATTTAATATTGTCGTATTAATAAACGGGAGAAAACTAAATAATTAAATGTTGAGTTCCATCAATATGCAAGTCGATGCATATTGAGCTTCACTTAATGTGTACCGTTTGGCTGTTGTGATTTGCCATGCCATGCCTTCCATATTTGAAACCAATCATGCATCATATTAGGGTGTGCATCATATCATGCATTTGTGGTGGTGTTATCGTGTGTTGATTATTGTTTCTAGTTTGCTTCATCTCGATAGAGTTCCGTAAGTGTGTCAGAATGTGAGGACCCGTTCGCCTACGTTGGTTCGTCTGCTTCTCGGAGTCGTTCTTCTTCCAAGCAGGATCTCCAGTAAGATGATCATTTCCGTAGATACCATTACTATCATTGCCATGCTAGTTGTATCGTTTCTGTCGTTATGTCTCGCTTCCTGCCGCCTGTTAAATATTAGCCTCCCAACATTACCATGAAAACCCACTACCTGTCTACAACCTAGCAAACGACTTATTGGCTATGTTACCGCTTGCTTAACCATTGGATAGCGTTGCTAGTTGCAGGTGTACTTGCTGCCATGTGGAAACATGGGTTCCTTGTTATATCACCATATTAATTCTATTTAATTTAATGCACCTATATACTTGGTAGAAGGTGGAAGGCCCGACTTTCTAGCCTGGTGTTTTGTTCCACCTTTGCCGCCTTAGTTTCGACTACCGATGTTATGTTCCATAAATGAGCGCTCCTAACATGCTTGGGGTTGTTATGGGGACCCCCTAGATTCTCGTTTTGGGATAAAGCTCGTCTGGCAAAGCCCAACATTGGTACTATATTTGCCCAACATATTAATAATGTTAATTCTGAAAAACATAGGTCGTCATGAACCCGAGGAGTAATTCAACATAATACACGGGGGCTAGTGATGTTGGTGCTGGTCCAAACTAGAGCCGTTTGTGGGGCCATCCCGGGGAAACTTCTCAGATGTCTATCAGGCCACCGTACGCTATGCTTATCCGTCGTGTCCTTAGAACGTGATATGTGGCTCCTATCGGGATCGTCAACACGCCTGGCAGCCTTGCTGGACTTGTTTTACCTTTCTCCAGTGTCTTGTGCGTGGGATTCCGAGGGTGCTTTGGGCTATGTCGAGGTTGAGGTTTTCTAATTGGTACCCGAGGAGATCATGACTTTCGCTAATCAAGGTCATTCCATCATAGCGTGTCATAGTTTGTGATGGACTAGTCGAAGCACCCCTCGAGGGTTTAACATTTCGGAAAGCCATGCCAGTGGTTATGTGGCAACGTGGAAACTTTGTTTAACATCTGGTTCTAGTTAACTTTAAGTAAGGCTAATTAAAATATGCAAACTGAGTGCGTAACCGTGATTGTCTCTTTTGTGAGCTCCTTCTCCGATCAAGGACACAGTGGGGTTATGTCTGATGTAAGTAGGTATTGAGGATCATTCATTTGATCGTTATTAGATCACGTATATTTAAGCGTAGATTAACCCCCCCTCTTATTCTTGTACCCGTAAGTTAGCACCTCAAATAAATGCTTAGTCGCTTGATGCAGCCTCACCACCACACCATACCTCACCTATTAAGTTTTGCTAGTCTTGATACCTTTGGAAGTGAGATTGTTGAGTCCCCTGCGGCTCACAAATTAATACAACGCCAGTTGCAAGTACAGGTAAAGAGTTATTAAGGTGTGAGCGCTATGATTGTTCATTTGGAGTTTATTCTTCTTCGTCGTCAATCTAGGATGGGTTCCATGCCAGCAGCTTGGGATACCAAGGATGGACGTCGTTTTTTATCATTTATTTTCATCAGGTCGGACCCTCCTCTTCTTCATGATGACTGTATATGGTTGTATTGATGTGACTCTGATGTAGCTTGTGGAGAGTGTAAGCCAACTCCTTATACTCATCTTTTCAGTACATGTACTTGTAATGATATCCATTCTTGCGAAACAGCGAGATGCGTTTCTATCCTTGTCGAGGCCCTCGCGCCAACATACGGATAGGACCGCATCTTGGTCATTACAAGGTGGTTTGACACGTACTCATCGATGAGGTGCTTTAGAAAGCACTGCAAAGAAAGATATACGTAAATTTTGTTTCAAAAAATTAAAATGTCGCAAATGAAAAAATACAGGGTAAAAGAGATAGTACCATCCTATAGTTCATTGATGTATTCTTCATTGTTCAGACAAACATCTTGTGGTTTTTGTCGCAAGTTTATTTATCTTAACAATCTTTTCCAGTTTCTAGCTTTGACTGATATTCATGAACACCACATTTCCTCATACGACAAATAGGCTAATAGTGGGTCTAAACCTCTTACAGTAGGACCTACATGTGCAAGACTAGATCATTCGTAACCTAAATATTTGAATGGTTCTTGCAATTGCACAATAATGTGCTATTGGCCGAAGGATCATGAATGTGCGAAACCTCGATGGTAAACTTTAGTGGCTCGGGTTGTTCCCCCCCTATAAATAAATACTATCAAGTTATAAGTGAGATTTTGCGTGCTATTATTAAAATATGTTACTGGAACAAAACGCATTGTACATCCAACATATTAATTCGAGAAACATGCAAAAGACAACTGTGATAAGAATTAAGAAATATGAAATTGTATGTTTCACAAGTATTTGGTGTATCCAAATTTGTTTTACTTCTGACAAGCATGACACTAAAAAATTGTACGGACAACAATCGATCATCGCATTGCAGATGATCACCAAAACGAATGAACTAAATAGTTAACTAAGCGACAAAATGAACAATAGAACATACTAAAAGGTCAGATTGCATAATAGCATTATATTGGATATTTCACTCTAATTTCTTAAGGATATGTAGGAGCAGCACATGCAACCGGTAAACCGTACATGCTTAACAAGCGTAGCTAGCTGAACACACGTCATTACTAATTAAGCTAAAAACAAGCTATTCCTCGTCGTCGAAGATATCAATATAGATGGGTTTGGAACAGGGCGAGGCCTCCACATCATGGGTACCTTCCTCGTAATGGCGAGTGGCCTAAGCCTGTTCGGCCACCAACCTGCTGGTTCTAGAGCTCAGGAAAGCATGGGAACACTAAGAAAACAACTCGTAATATTCGTCGAAGGAATGAGCGTAGCCCTCGAGAAAACAACACAAGCTATCGTCTAAAGCAGCCAACCCTGTGGCGGCGTTCGTGTGTGAGGCTTTGATGGTGGCCTCGACGACGAGGTGCTCCTCGCAGATCTGGGGGTCGTCACGCATGGCAGCCATTGCTACCACATCTGCGCGTGCAACCGCGATTTTCTTCTCTGCTGCCAAATACTTCTTGAGATCCTACCTATACTGCATGCACCATGCCTTTCTGTGCCAATTATTTGGAGGATGCGGCGGTGATTTGGGTGGAAGGTGTCATACTGTTGTTTGAGCCATGTGGGACGGATGAGAAGGGGGCGAAGGAGGAGGGAGTAAGAGGAAGGTGTGGATTACCTGACTAGATGGAGGATGTCGAGCAGTAGGAAGGACCGTCATCGGTGTGGACGCAACGCTTCAAGCAAGCAGTGAATGTTTGAACTTAGGATAAGAAGGGGGAGCAGCGGAAATGTGGCGTTTGGCAGGTAAGATGGGTGGGGGAGGTAGATATTTACGCGGCAACCCAAAATTTTGTTTTGGTGCTACGAGAAACTAGCGCAACCAGTTACATAGGACACATTATTTTTATCTGAACTGTGTGCGCTATCCAACATCACACACAAATCCTATAGTTTATTCCATGTGTGATGAGACTGAACCTGGAAATTTTGGTCCGTTTCATTTGGAAGAGAAGATGGGGATACAATGGAAAATTTTGGTCTGAATATCCCTCATTACGGTGGTCATCCATGTCATTGCTTAATTTAACCTCACTTGCAAATTTGAGTACTACACAAAAGAGCCTACAACAATTTCTACCCTTATTCAATCGGGCAATTAAACATACTTAGTTGACCTAAACAATATTACTTTAACATAAGATCATATCTCTAACAAAAGACCATGTATGAGGATTGGCCCACTATATTTTGCACTGCATAACACACGATTCATTCACATGGACTATTTGCGATATACCTAATTTTCATATTGTTTTTTTAAATGAGGTTACTTCGGGAAAATATTGTGTTTGGATCATAATAAGATTTATTTGAAGTGAACACAGACACATAGTGGTGCCGTGATAAAATTTAAATTTATTAAGGGTTCGTTTGAACATTTTTTTATACATTAATTGAGTTTTCTAGACATTTAATGTGTAAATTCCGATTTTGAACTAGAGTCACAAGGTCCAGTGCATGATAATGGGTTGAAAAATCATATAAGTATCCATGGCTTCATCTTTTATGTCACAAGCAAGAAATGGGAATGAATTTCAAACATTTTTGGCATTTTGGCTCGGCCGCAAGCATTGATACACTTCGTTTTAATTTACTGTAAATCCCAAACAAGTCAAAAATTCATGAAACTTGGCAAGTTGTCATGACGTGGCACATATGTGCCGTGGTAAAAAAATTGTCAATTTGTTAAAAGTTTTGGCACAAGCCCCTTACAAATCGAAGCTTCTCACGGGAAGCTTTGGGGTTCCGATAGGGAACACGTCACATTAATTATGTGAGCAAAATGACATCCGTCATCTTCTCACCTTGAACTTTTCCTAGAGAGAACATGGACTAATGAGCGTGTCTTCCTAAAAATATGGAATTATTCAAGGTTGGTTTTGCATTTTTATACATTAATTGATTTTTATAGGAATTTAATGTGTATAATTCAATTTTTAAATACAATCACAAGGCATAGTGCATGAAAATGGGTTGAGGAATCATATACGTGTCTGTGACTACATGTATAGAGGGCCCATGCAAGATATGAGAAGCTTTTTAAATTCATGTAAATCAAAAACTGGTTAGAAATTCATGAAACTTGGCATGGTGTCATGACATGGCTCATATGTGGTGTGATACAAAATTTGTCCAGTTTTGGTCATGTTTTGGCAGAGGCTCCATACAAACCGGAGCTTCTCATGGGAAGCTCTTTGTGGTTCCGATATGGAATATGTCACCTTACATGATAGGAAAAATGACATGTGTTGACTCTTCTCTCCTTTAACTATTTATAGAGTTAACATAGACCAACAAGAGTGTCATGGTAAAATATAGAATCATACATGATGCGTTTGGCCTTTTATACCTTTATTGAGTTTTATAGGCATTTAATGTGCATAATTCAAATTTGAACTATAATCACAAGATCTGGTGCATCAAAATGGCTTTAAAAAATCATATAAGTGTACATGGCTTCATCTGTAGGTCCCATGCAAAGAAAAAGAACTAAATTTCAAAAATCTCACGTTGAGAAATGTGGGTTTTAAATTCACGTAAATCAAGAATTATTCAGAAATTCATGAAAGTTGGCATGGTGTCATGACATGGCACATAATGGCATCATAGGATTTTGTTTTGCTATGCAAGACATGCTTTCAATAAATTTTTCTCTTCTAGAGCCAATATTGATAATATTGGTTTAAACTATAATAAATCTAAAACTGATACAAAATTCAAGAAATTGGGCATGGCATGATGATATAACACAAATATGATGTGGTATTTTTGTTGGAAAAGGCACACATATTAATATCCAACAGAAGATTTTTGGAACAAAGAATTTTCACATTACCATGCAAACTTTTGCATTATTTATAAACCATGGGTGTTCTACTTCCCATTTACGTGCTACCACATGTATCACTCTTTAATGGCGAGGAGGGGGCACGCGAGCAGCTGGTCGAGTTGATGGAGGCGTGCAAGCTGGCCTCCTCTACGCAAGCTCACCGGGAGGCATACGAGTAGTATGCAATAGGCTCACCGCAAAGCGAGCCCTTTGACCTGCATATCCAGCCGCCTCGCTTCCAACATGTCCATCAATGGTGTTCCGGCCGCTTTTCAATAGGCTTCTTTACTGCCCACTCACTCGCAATCCTCTTTGATCACCTCCGATTCCTCTTCATCATTCGGATCTCCACGCACCTACGCCATGGAGCACAAGGATCATATGCCACTAGTCTTCCGGTTCGTGATGTAGATGATACGGCCATTATGCATCTTGAATTATTATTGATATTTATGATATTCTTGTCCATTATTATTTCTCATTATCATAGAATTCTTCTGCCTGTTCCCTCTGAATATGCAAGGTACACCACAAAGAAGGAAATTACTCGAAACTGGAATTCGGACCTAAAAACCAATGAAAAGGGTGAAAAATCACTAGACTCCAAATGACCTGAATTTCACGAAGAATTTTTATGGTATATATAAGAATTATTGGGCCAAAAATAAACTAGAGGGGGCCAGCTATAGGCCACAAGCCAACGGAGCGTTACCAGCCCACCTGGGCGCGCCCTGTTGCCTTGTGTTCCACCGACGGGTCTCTCGACCCCCCTCTTCTCCTATATGGTGCGTTTTGACCTAGAAAAAAAATCATAAGGATACTTTTAGGCTAAAGTCTCTTTGTCTCTAGGCAAAAACCTGGGCATAGGCCCTTTTGCTCTCTGGTAGATCGATTCTGTTGGGGAATTCCTTTTCGGGAGGGGGATATCAAAGACATCTCATTGCCAATGCTTCCTCCTTTGTGGGAGGACCAATCTTCATCAAGATGTTCACCATCACCATCTTATCTTCAAACCCAAGTTCATCTCTTGTATTCAATCTTTGCCTCAAAGCCCGAGAGTGGTACATGTGAGTACTGGTGGTGTTAATTACATCTCCTAGTTGATGCTTGTTGGATTACTAAGTGGAAGATATTATGTTCATATCGTTAATTACAACTACTATACCTCTGTTCTGGAACATGTTGATGAGGTGTGAGTACTTGTTCATGGGGACATTGGAGAGGTCTTGTTATAAGTAATCATGTGAAGTTGGTATTTGTTTGATATTTTGATGATGCATATGTTGTTGCTTCTCTTAGTGGCATCGTGTAAACATCGACTACACGACACTTCACCCTGTTATGGGCCTAAGGGAAGGCATTGTGGAGTAACAAGTAGATGATGGGTTGCGAGAGTGACAGAAGCTTACACCCCGGTTTATGTGTTGCTTCGTAAGGGGATGATTTGGATCCATATGTTTCATGTTATGGTTAGATTTCTATTAATTCTTCTTTCATAGTTGCGGATGCTTGTAGGAGTGGGTAAACATAAGTGGGTTGCTTTTTCAAGTAAGAACAACACCTTATCACCGGTCCACCTACATATCAAATTATCAAAGTAACACGATGAACATGACTAGATAGTAATTCCCATGTGTCGTCGAGAGTGTTTGCTTTATATAAGACAATTTTCGGGCCTGTACTTTGGTATAAAAAGGATTGAGCTACCTTGATGCACACTTGCTACAATAGTTACATGTCACTTGTTATGAATTATCTTGCTACAAAACAATCTGTCACTATTACCTACAGCACTTGAAGAAAATACCGTGGTGAAAACTGCTTGTCATTTTCTTCTCAAACTCATTGGGTTCGACACTCTTACTTACCAAAAGGACTACGATTGGTCCTGTATACTTGTGGGTCATCAATACTATTTTGTGGTGCTATTGCCGGGGAGGTGAAGCACCTTTGGTAAGTTGAAGTTAGGAAGGAAATATTTTCGTCACATGATGAATTTTATTGTTGCTAGTTACTATGGACGATCACCCTTTGAGTGGCTTGTCCGGGGCATCTTTGCCTCGAAAGGAAGTTCAAAAAATTGTTCCTCAACCTACTGATCCTACTGAAAATATTTATTATGAGATTACTTTGGGTATGTTAGAAAAACTAATAGCTAATCCTCATGATGGTACAACTCACCATGATTACCACTTGATATAAGTCGATGAGGTTTGTGGATTATCTAAGATTGCAGGTTTGCATGGAAACAAAGTTAAGAAAAATGTTTTGCCTTTATATTTGGAGGGAAAATCATTGATGTGGTACAGGTTATTTGATAATATTGGATCATGGGACTGGAATTGCTTGAAGGTGGAATTTCATCAGAAGTTTATCCTATGCATCTAGTTCGGCGTGATCGAAATTTATTTATAAGTGCTGGACCTATGAAGGAGAAAGCATCACTCAAGCTTGGGGTAGGCTTAATGTTATGATGAATACCTGCCCTAATCATGAGCTCTCAATAGATGTGATTATAGATAAAATTTATGCTCGGCTTTCTCATGACGATGAAGTGCAACTCGACTCTTCTTGTATTATGTCCTCCATGAATAAGACTATTGATTTCGAAAAAATTAATTAGATCAGTAAACTTTTTTAAGTTTGATTGTGTAAAACTTTTATGGAAACCAATACTTTTCATATGTTTAGCAATAAAAGCGGGCTTGACTCTCGGATAATGGCTACTTTATGTGAACCATTTTCGACTCGTGTTGATCTACCTAAGAAGAAGTGGTTTACATAAAATACACCCCTGAAAAAGTAATACAGGAACGCATTAAAGATAAAGGGGAAGCAATTGTTTATCATGTTGATCCAGATGTACCTACTGCTTATATCGAGAAACCACCTTTTGCTGTTAGGATTAGGGAACATGCTACAACTACAACTATGGTTAACCGAAGTAAGTAAATAAATGCTAAAGCCTGTTAGAAATGAACAGGATAATCTAGATAAAAGCAAATAAATTGTAGGCACGCGTGTTGTTTCTCTTAAGATTGGAGATCATTGTTATAATGATTTATGTGTCATTTGTGCTAGTATTAGTGTTATACCTTTTTAACTTTTATTAAGAAATTGTGAATAATATAGCACCCTTTGGGATTGAAGATAAATATGACACTATTAAACTTGCAAACCGAGATACTATCTCACCTCTTGGGATTGTTAGATATATTGAAGTGTTGTGTGGAAAAATCAAATACACCACTGACTTCCTAGTACTTGGTTCTGAACAAGATAAAATTTGTCCTATTATATTTGGTAGACCTTTCTTGAAAACTGTTGATACTGAAATTAATTTTGCCACTGAGAATGTTAAAGTATGCTTTGGCAATGAGTATCACGAATGTAATTTTTCTAAATTTGGTAGATAACCAAATGAGAAAGATTTATCTAATACAGATGAAATAATTTTTTTTCTTCTGTTGTTGTGTCTCCTACAGATCCCTTGGAACAATATTTGCTAGATCATGCAAACGATATGCATAGATAGATGATATATTCCTTGGGCAAACACCTATTCTCAAACACAACTTGTGTGTTGATATATTAAGGGATCCTCCTCCACCAAAAGGAGATCTCATGTTTCAGTTAAAGACACTGCCTAATACTTTCAAATATGCTTATCTTGATGAGAATAAGATATATCATGTTATTATTCGTGCTATCCTTTCAGAGCATGAAGAAAAGAGATTACTCAAAACTCTAAAAGGAATAGGTCTGCTATTATATATACTCTTGATGATCTTAAGGGCATAAGCCCACTGTATGTGAGCACAACATTAATATGGAACCGGATGCTAAACCTATTCTTTGTCATGAACATCACTTGTATCCTAAGATAAGGGAAGTGGTTAGAACTGAGATACTAAACCTTCTTGAAGAAGGTATAATTTATCATATTGTTGATAGTAGACGATTAAGTCTTGTTCATTGTGTTGCTAAGAAAGGAGGTATAACTGTTGTTCCTAATGATAAAAATGAACTTATTTTCTATGTGAAGAAAATAATCATTTCTTGAATTGGGAGAAGTGCCACTTTATGGTGAATGAAGGTTTACTACTCGGGCATAAAATTTCTAAACGAGGCATTGAGGTAGACAAAGCTAAAGTTGATGCAATAGAGTAAATTCCATCTCCAAATAAAGACATCAAAGGTATAAGAATATTTCTTGGTCATGCTGGTTTCTATAGGCATTTCATTAAAGATTTCTAGGCGACAAACTAATCTTCTTCAAAAATATATTCCTTTTGTTTTGATGATGATTGTTTCGAACCCTTTGAAATACTTAAGAAAGCATTGATATCTGCACTTATTGTACAACCACCTGATTGGAATTTACCATTTGAAATTATGTGTGATGCTAGTGATTATGCCGTCGGTGTTGTTATATGGCAAGGAGTAGACAAGAAATTGAATGTTATTCATCATGCTAGTAAAACTCTACACAATTCTTAAATAAATTACGCTACCACTAAAAAGGAATTTTTTGCAGTCGTGTTTGCATGTGATAAGTTTAGACCTTACATTGTTGATTCCACACTGATCAGGCTGCTATAAAATACCTTATGGAAACGAAAGATGCTAAACCTAGACTTATTAGCTGCGTGCTTTTACTTCAAGAGTTTGACTTGCATACCATCGATAGGAAGGGAGTTGAAAACCCTATGGGACATAACTTGTCTAGTATCAAAAATGTTCTTGATGACCCACTGCCAATTAATGATATATTTCCTAAATGAGCAACTTGCTACTATAATCACTTTGCACAGTAATCCTTGGTATGAATATTATCACAATTATATTGTAGCTAAATATACAATACCTAATTTCACCTATCAACGAAAGAAAAATATCCTTTTATGATTTGCGATATTACTTTTGGGATGACTCACATTTTTATGAAGATGGACTGGATGTTGTTATCAGACGTGGTGTGCCTGAGCATGAACACAGGCATATCCAACAAAAGTTCCACTCCAAAGTTTATGGAGGTCCCCATGAGCGTCACAGAACTGCACACAAGGTATTACAATCCAGTTTTTATTGGAAAACTCTTGTTAAAGATGCTCGTCAGTATGTCCTTTCCTATGATGAATGTCAAAGAATTGCCAACATTGGTAGATGTTAGGAAATGCCTATGAACTATTCAGTTGTTGTTGAACCATTTGATGTTTGGGGCATTGATTATATGGGACCTTTCCTTCCTTTAGTGGGTATACTCATATTCTAGTTGTTGTTGATTATATTACTAAATGGGTAGAAGCTATCCCAACTAGTAGCGCTGATCATAAAACTTCTATTAAAATGGTTAAAGATATTATCTTTTCGAGGTTTGGAGTCCATAGATATTTAATGACTCATGGTGGTTCACATTTTATTCATGGTGCTTTTTGTAAACTACTAGATAAACATGATGTCAACCATAGAACTGCATCACCTTATCATCCTCAATCTAGTGGCCAAATTGAATTGGGCAAGAGAGAAATAAAATTAATTTTGCAAAAGACTCTTAATAGATTTCGAAAGAACTGGTATGAGAAATTGGAAGATGCTTTATGGGCTTATAGAACTTCTTATAAAAACACCATGGGGATGTCTCCCTATAAAATGTTCTATAGGAAAGCTTGTAATTTACCCCATGAGTTAGAACAATAACCATAGGGATTAGGCCCCCCAACTAACCCCTCCCCCGTGAGTAAATGAGAAGTAGATCCCCAATATTAATTAAGTTTAATTAGATGATTAATTAGATCCCCAATAGAATTTTCTCTAATTTAATTATAGTACTTATTTAGATTAATTAATCCTCAAGATTAATTAAGTTAATTAAAACTAAGTTAAATAAATTAAATCTACAAATTAATTTATTTCAGTAGAGCATGACAGGTGGGTCCCAACCCCTTAAATTAATCTGTTTAATTGCTAATAAAACTATTTTAAAATGTAAGTAAGACTTATGGGACCCACTGGTCAAAGTTGACCAGTCAACTAAGACTGTTGACTGCTGATGTCAGCATGACATCATGCTCATGTCATAAATGATTAGTTGAATTAAAATAAATCTATTTAATTTTATAATATTAATAACACTTTAAAAATTAATATAATATAATCCGTAATCGGATCAAAATAATTTATACGTGAAAGTTGATGAGAAAAACGAGACGAACCTGGATAGGCTATCCGTTCGTGTGACACGCGTCTCTATAAAAGCGAGCATGGAAATTTTTCGTCCGTTTCGCGTGTCCGGTAGTAACCACGCACGCACCTGGGAAATATCATCATGTATTTTACCGATCCGTCCATGACGGGTGATACTACGTTAGGTCATGCCTAGCCGTGTATATTGCCATGTCACGCATCGTGTTGTCTCTGTGCATTATATTTATTGTTTCTTCCCCGTCTTCTTACTGTTATTGAATTCTTCCATAATGGACCTCATACTGGGAATGGATTGGTTGAAAGCTCATACGGCTTTATTCGTTTGCGCCACAACAAATACTCCACCTCCTACATCTTCAAACGAATTAATAAGCTACCATGATCATCTTATTCGAGATGTCGAGGAATGGCTATATGCCTTGAATGCATGAAATGCGTCGCGTCTTGAAGGGATAAAAAACATTCCAATTGTTCGGGAATTCCAAGATGTCTTTCTAGAAGAACTTCCGGGGATTCCCCCTGCTCGAGCTGTCAAGTTTGTCATCGACTTGGTACCCGGTACCACTCCTATCGCAAAGCGTCCTTATAAGATGCCACCACCTGAACTCCTTCAACTTAAGTAAAAAATTCAAAATTCGCTTCGTCTGGGTTTCATTCGTCCAAGTTCCTCTGCTTGGGGAGCACCTTCTCTCTTTGATGAGAAGAAGGATGGAACAAATCATTTGGTTCAAGAATACTGTCCTATCAATAAGGCCACTATTCAAAACAAAAATGCTCTTCCTCGGATAAGTGATTTATATGATCAACTTGCTGGTTCCTAAGTCTTCTCTAAGCTTGACTTGAGGTTGGGATACCACTAGATCCGTGTTCGCAAAAAGGATATCCCGAAGACCTCCTTTGTTACTCGCTATGGTCATACGAGTACATCATCATGTCATTCGGCTTAACCAATGCCCCGACAACCTTCTCCTGATTCATGAATTATATATTCATGGACTACCTTAAAAAATTCGTCATGGTATATCTGGTTGATATTCTGGTATAATCAAAAAATAAAGAAAAACATGTCGAACATCTTCGTCTTGTACTAGATAAGCTTCGGGAACATCAGCTCTATGCAAAGTATTCCAAATGTGAATTGTGGGTGGACGAAGTGACGTACCTTGATCATGTGATCTGCAAGGATGGTATTGCGGTCCAACTTGAACGAGTTCAAGCTGTTCTTGACTGGAATCCCGTGAAGAATGTCAAGTAAGTCAGAAGTTTTCTCAGACTCGTCAGCTATTGTCGTTGATTTCTCGAGAACTTCTCCAAGATTGCATAGTCGTGAACCAATCTACTTCAGAACGGTGTTAAGTATGAGTGGACTAACAAATGTCCGGCAAGTCTTTAGGCACTGAAGGACAAACTGACATCTGCTCTAGTACTTGCTCCTCCGGATACTAAGAAATATTTCATCATTTATTGTGACGCTTGTCCTCAAGGGGTAGGCTGTATCCTAATTCAAGATCGCAAGGTGATTGCTTATGACTCTCGTCAGCTACGTGCTCATGAAGTGAACTACCCAGTTCATGACCTCGAACTTGTTCACTCAGCATTAACTTGGTGAGATCTACAATAGTCATCAAAGCGTGAAGTACTTGTTCACTCAGCCGGATCTGAATCTAAGTCAATAGAGATGGATGCAGCGTATAGCAGATTTTGACTGTGGTATATCTTATACCCCCCGCAAGGCTAACTTAATGGTTGATGCCTTCAGTCGCAAGTCATAGTACAACCACCTCGACGTTCATAAGGTTCATGACCGTCTTCAAGAGGAATTCCGTAAGCTGAACCTCCATATTGTTCCTCGGGGTTATCTTGTTCCCCCTCTTAAAAAGGCTCGCAAGATGAACCTCCTTCTTTTTTAATCAGGGTTCCCTTAGTAACCTGGTTGTTGAACCAGATCCCGTGGGCATCATCAAGACTATGCAACTCTATGACATTGATGGCAAAAGAATTAAACGCTACCTTGTAGAAGGTAAACCCTTTTTGTTTCACTGTTGCTGATGATGGCGCCTTATACTTCAAGGGTCGCCTATTCATACCAACTAAGAGGGAAAACGTCAGAATGGCTAGAAAGGTGACGAAATAAGCTCATGACACACCATTCTCTATTCATCCGGGTAGTACCAAGATGTAGCAAGACATCCGTTAAATATTCCGGTGGCCAAATATGAAACAAGACATTGCATGCTATGTTGTAGAATGTGATATTTTCAGGCTAATCAAAGCAGAACATCAAAAGCCTGCTAGAACTCTGCAACCTATCTTTATTCCTGAATGGAAATGGGACCATGTTAAAATGGACTTTTTCACTGGATTTCCCAGATCTCAGAAAGGAAATGATGCTATTCTTGTCGTCATTGACCGACTGTCCAAAGTTGCACCTTTTTGGCCGTCAAAGAAACAATCATTGCTAGTCAGCTGGCAGATCTGTATATGTCCGGAATTGTTTCACTTCACGGTGTTCCGTTGGTAATCCGCTCGGACCGTGGCAACTTGTTCACTTCAAAATTCTGGGAAAGTTTTCAGAAGGCTATGGGGACTTATTTGTCCTTTAGCACCTCATTTCACCCTCAATCCCAGGGACAAGTTGAACGGGACAACCGAATTCTCGAGGACATGCTTCAAACTTGTGTCATTTCTTTCAGTAAGAAATGGGAGGAATCCCTGTCGTATGCTGAGTTCTCCTACAACAATAGCTATCAAGCTAGACTGAAGATGGATCCTTTCTAAGTATTGTATGGACGAAGGTGTCGAACTCCTCTGAATTGGTCAAAAACTATTGAACAATCAGACATTATCCAAAATTCCAAAGATCAAGTCCGCATTATTCATGAGAATCTGAAGGCTGCTTAGTCCCGTCAGAAAAGTCACTATGACCGTCATCATCAAGATATGGTCTATCAACCTGGTGAAAAGGCTTATCTTCGTGTCACACCAATGAGAGGGGCACACCATTTTGGGATCAAGGGCAAGTTAGCTCCTCGCTATATTGGTCCATTCCCTATTCTCGAAAGGCATGGAAAAGTAGCTTATCTATTGGAACTACCGGCGAGCCTTTCTCAAGTTCACGATGTCTTTCATGTGTCTCAGCTTCGGTGCTGCTTCAAAGATCCTGTGCGAATAGTGGATCATGATGTGCTTGAGTTGAAACAATACCTCTCTTATAAACAGCATCTGATCCGCATTCTCGATTAGATTGAATGTCAGACTCATCGCAAGGTCACCAAGTTCCTTAAAGTCCAGTGGTCAAATCATTCTAAAGATGAAGCCACTTGGGAACACGAGGATCATCTTCATGATGAATACCTTGAGATCTTTCCTTCTACCTCTTAATTCTCGGGACGAGAATTCTTGTTAGTAGGGGAGAGTTGTGACATCCCCGGATTATGCTATAGTGATCATTGTAATTAAGCTAAAGTGATGGCCAAGATTAAGCTAATGCTTTTGCGATTCAAACTCTCATTGAAACTCCTTTGCGATTCAAATTCATTTCAAAAGTGGATTTAAACGTTTTGTAAGTTTCAAAATAGAAATCATGAATAGGTTTCAAATAATCGCTATTCATTTATAAAATTTCTACCCACATTTTTGTAAGTGCTTAGTGCCTCTAGCACAATTTATGAGAGGGCAAACCAACTATTAGGTACCCTTTTGAAATATAAAATTTCAAATATTTTGAATGGGCTTTCGAACATTTTGTGTCTGTGCCTTTTATTGTGTTATAATTATTTTGGGACAAATGCCATCTATTACATAAGATTATTACTACAAAAATAGATAAAACAGAATTAACAATAATAATAAAAATGACCTAAAAATAAAAAAGTAGAAACCTCCCACCCGTGGGACTTGGCCCACCAGGCCAACCGGCCGGCCAGCCCGCCCTCAACGGCCCACCAGCCCACTATACCCGTGGGGTATAAAAGCCCCTCCCCATCCCCTATAACCCTAACCCACCTATCTCTCCCCGCACCCCCAACCGAGCCCCCCTGGCGGATCGCGCTCCACACCTCACCCCAATCCTCGCACCTCGATCGGCCCCGGCCGGATCAGACGTCCACCGTCGGCCTCCGGCGCCCCCTCCGGTCGCCTCCACCACTGGGCGTCTCCTCCTCCACCTCGCCACCATGCCGTCGCCACCCGCGATCCTCTGCATCCCCTGCACAGTGGTGAGCCACCGGGGGTCCTCCCCTCCTCTCCCCTCCCCACCAACTTCGGTGACCTCGCCGCGCTCCGGCAACCCCCGGCCCCCGAAGCTCTGCCTCCCCCCTCGCGCCCGGTCTCCCCACTATTGCTGTCGCGGAAGAACCCACGTCGCCCCTCCGGTCGCCGATCCCCCCCCCCCCCCGTGCCGCCGCAGCTTCTACGCGGTGGTGGCGCCCCTCGCCACGCCTCCCCTCTTACCAGGCCACCCCACCGCCTGGGCCTCGCCCCTCCTCATGGCCTCAGCCTTCCAGGCGAGCATCGCGCCGGTGGGTTTAGTGGGGATTAGGCCCCTATGTGAATGACAAGAGGGCCCAAGCCCCGTTAACAATAGAACAAAAAAAGATTAATAAAAAATGAATTAGAATTAATTATGTTTAATTAGATGATTAATCATATCCCTAATTTTATTTTCTTTAATTTAATTATAGTACTTAATTAGAGTATTTAATCCTCGAGATTAATTAAGTTAATTAAACCTAAGCTAAATAAATTAAATCTGCTAATTAATTTATTTCTGTAGAGTATGACACGTAGGTCGCACCCCCTTAAATTAATCTATTTAATTGAAAATTAAACTGTTTTAAAATGTGAGTATGACATATGGGACCCACTGGTCAAAGTTGACCACTCAACTAAGACTGTTGAGTGTTGATGTCATCATGACATCATGTTGATATTATAAATCTTTATTTGAACTACAATAAATTTATTTAATTTATGAATATTAATAAAACGATAAAAATTAAAATAACATAATCCATAGTCCGGATGAAAATAATTTGTACATGAAAGTTCATTAGAAAAATGAGACAAACCCGGATACGCTACCCGTTCGTTTGTCACACGTCTCCATCACGACACGAACATGGAACTTTTCCACCTATTTCGCCTCTTTGGTAGTAGCCAGAGACCCGGGAAATATCGTCAGATATTTTCCGGATTGGTACATGACAGGTGATACCACGTTAGCTCATGCCTAGCCCTGCATATTACCATGTCATGTATCGTATTGCCTATGTGCATTATATTTATTGTTTCTTCCCCCTCTTCTTACCAGTTGACCCGGAGACTGACGCTGCTACTGGCTATGGCTACACTCCTGACGACCAGGCCTTTGCCGCAGTGCAACAAGGCAAGCAACCCCCCCCCCTTGATCATTCCTATATCTCCTATTTCTTTCTCCCTCATGCTTGCATTATATTTTTTTCTACTGTTGTAGTTAGCTCCTATATCTGATGCATAGCTGTTTTGATGAACTGATACCTTAATGTACAGTACTTTAAACTGCTTAGTATAGGTGGAGTTGTGATCCCCTTTGACCATTCGTCTAGTTGCCCCTACTTTTCCATCAAGCCTCGATCATCTGATCGAGGAGCCAAGACCCGTCACATCACTCACAGCCCCCTTAGTTGTACGACACTATAGAGCTACTATCGAGTATCGTGGGTGACACCTCTATACGTACACCTGATGTTAGCTTTGTAGTGTGCTTGACTAATGTCAGTCCTGGGTGATTCTCAGAGAGTGATTCCTCCTTCACCACCTCCGATCAACGACTCTGTCATAATTCCCGTCAAGCATAGACCATTGAGGGTGATTCCTCCTTGGCCACCTTAACGGTTAAATCGTCCGCAATTCGTCGAGGGTGATACCTCGGATCCCTCTGATGTTACAGCTGCATAGCCTCTTGACCTTGTTACTGGAACTTGATGAATGGTGTGTTGCGGGTGGATTTTCGCGTGGATGTGACGATGAATTAATTAAAATGCTAATGGATTTGGGTATTTGATCTGAGTTGGTCGGGAGACCTTGTTCGCACTAACTGACACGTGGGAGAAGTTATGGGTACATCGATGTCGTGGTATCAACCGAAACTCTTCAGACATCAGCAATTGAGCGACGCGTGATCGTGTGGTCCGGATAAACATCGTTCTTGTATAAGATGTGTCACGACCGACATTGGATGCCCTCGAACGTGCACGAGCGCAATGGGTGATGGGCCCGTGAACCCTACATGCTTAGGAGTTAGATCGGGGGCTGGCCTCTCTGGTGAGCTTAGGTAGGGATGCGACGTGTTAATTTTCCTAGGCCGAGCATGACCCTGGAAAGTGTGTCGGGCCAGAGTTTATCAAGCGTGTTGGGTACTATGGTGCACACCTGCAGGGATGAAATTAACTATTCGAATAGTTGTGTCCACGGTTACAAGACGAGTTGGAGTTGTGGCCAGATCTTATACAACTACATCTGTTACTTAAC
Organism: Hordeum vulgare subsp. vulgare; assembly: GCF_904849725.1. NCBI lineage: Eukaryota > Viridiplantae > Streptophyta > Magnoliopsida > Poales > Poaceae > Hordeum > Hordeum vulgare. Next base: position 251,010,571 of record NC_058523.1, on the reverse strand, counting down.
TGGAATGTTTGCTCCGGGATTGCTTCCTCGCAGGGAGTCGTGGAAGAATCTCAGGGCGTGACCTTAAGTAATATTGCCAGAACAATATGACTATTTCTTTGTGTTGCTTGCTCCACTCTCGTCTATTGCTGCAAGACCGCTAAAGATGCTAGTCTTCGATAGGACTAGTCCCCTCTCTCTATACTCGTATTGCTCCAGTCAGTCCACATAAAATCCCTTTCCTTTGATACTGATGCATACTTAGCATATTTCTGATATCTTTTTTGTGGGTACTTATGATGAGAACTCACTGTTGCTTTCCTCCCCCTATTCCCCTTGATTCAGTTACTACGACGAGATGTTGGAGCCGAGGAGATGGCGTATCCCATCGATGACGACTGCTACCCCGAAGGTACCTACTACTACGTGGAGGCCGCTGAAGACTAGGAGTAGTTTAAGAGGCTCCCAGGAAGGATGCCTCACCACGTTCGATCGGTGTCTGTTTTGTGCTAGCCTTCGCTTAGGCATTATCTTGTTTCATGTGTGTACTCACACATTTGTATCTTTCGCTGACTCGTGTGTTTATCGAGCTTCTGTATTTTAGGCCTCGAGGCCCCTGGCTTGTAATATAAAGCTTGTATGCTTTTATTTGTGTCTAGAGTTGTGTTGTGATATCTTCTCGTGAGTCTTTGAGCTTGGTCATACGCATTTCCTGGTATGATTAGCATACAATCCAATCGAGGGTGTCACAGTTTGATACCCGAACCATTAAAGGTATAGAGGCACGATGGTCGGGTTTAACGTCAGACGTTTTTCGGTTTGAAAAACACTGACATGGGCTGCCAACCTTCCCTCTTATCCCTACTTATCCCATCTGCACATCCCATCTATAGCCCAGCTAGCCCCCTCCGCTTCTGGACCGCCCGATCGAGATCGAACGCTCCGAAAACGGAGCAAATCCCATAACCCTATACCCGTCCCCAATTTGAACACCTCCCCATGCCATTTTTTGGCAACCTAGCCACCCCAAACCTGCAGCCACGGACTTCCACCTCAAAATTAGAAGCCGCTAAACCCCCACTCCGCCACTTGGCGCCACTGCAGCCACCATCCCGACCAACCCAGGAGCGCCACGCGTCCCCCACGTGCCCTAGCAGCCGAGGCCCACACAGAGGCAGCGAAGCCCCTCCACCAACTCGCTCCACATCAGGAGAGGAGCTCCCAATTCAGAGCCTACCGAGCGCTCGTGCCCATTACCAGCCACTCCGAACGGCACCCTTCTTTGCACCACCAGGCATCAACTTCCGCTTGAGCTCGTCGGAGCCCCAACGCGTCCGAGCGAACCGCCGTCAGAGGAAATGACCCACCGGACCTCGTCCTCCCTCCATTTCTCCCCTTACATTACTCCTCTCCCCTAACCTTCTCTTTCCCTCTCTTCCATGGCAAGCCGAGTCGCCATCGTAGGGATCTGGTCGCCGGACCTTGCCCCCGACCCAATCTTGCTTGGATCTAGCCATCCCCTAAAGCGCTCGCCGGATCCGTGCAGGAGTCCCTTGCCGTCACCGTCAACCGTTGCACCACCGTGCTCCTGTGCCTCAAGCGCTCTAGTGAGGGAGACACTCACGTGGGACACGACCTCGTCCTTTTGGGCCGGCTTGCTCCTCAAGGCACAGCACCACACCGCAGGCCTGCGATGCTCTAAGGCCGAGCTCCTCGCCCTCTTGCACACGGAGGCCCATGCCCAGGATAAGCGTCCCCGTATAACCCTCGCCGAGTGCGCATTTTAGTTACGCAGCGCCCATGTTCTCAGTTGGCCCGTTTAGACAGTTTCGGCCCGCAGGGTTTTTTGTTTTCGTCAAACGAATTTCTCTATTTTCCAAAGAATAATGTAATTACAAAGAAAAACATGATTTTAAAATGATAATAATTAATTAACTGAGCATCACATGTAAAAACTTTATATATGTAAAATGTGTACAATTTCGTATAGACTGATAATATTTCACTCTCACACATGTTAAAATTATTTAAACTTGTTGTTTGCCTTGTTTTGCATGATGCCATATTAAAATGTTTTAATTCGTAGCAAAATAACCGTGAATCGGATTTAAAAACTTTATATATGTAAAATGATTAGAATTTTGTGTAGATTCACAATATCCAACTTTCAACCATGTTTAAAATGTCTAACTTGTTCTTTTCAGTTAACTTATCCTACAATCCTTCTGGGTCTATGGAGCCCCGACTCCAACATTTGGCACGATAGGTTGGGGTGTGCAGCCGTTTTCCGGCTCTAGTTTCAACTCCGGCTTGACCGACTGCATGGCCGACACCCACCATCTGTGTGCCGAGCAGGCAGCCGCCTGGTGCATCAGTGTTGACGCCTTTGTTGTCCCCTATTCCCGGGGATGACGGGCTTCTTCCTCATGCCTTCCCGAGTGCGGGTACGGCGGTCGCACTGTGCCCCCCCTCCAACACACCGTCCTCGGACATGCGAACACCCGTGCCCCGTTGTGTGGGCCATGTAGTTCTCTCCGCCCTCAACCAGCGGACGTACATCTCATCGTCCGGAAGGATCGACATGTCTGGCCCATCGCCATTACAGGAGGGGCCAGGGTATGGAGCATTGCCCCACGACATAGGCCCGGGCGTGAGTCAGCGCGACGCGCCCTCGGCTCGCGGTGGCACCGTGGCATGTCGGGGGAGGTGGATGGTGACTTGCATCCTGGGCGGAGCCTAGGCCCCAAGCGACAATCGGCACTACAAGCCATCCTTCTGTGGAGCGAACACGACCCTCGAGGAGTGAGATAACGTGAGGCTCTTGAGGATCGCTTCCAGGCCTGACAGGGCGTTGCACGACATCACCTTCGATGCGAGGGATCACCCTGGGTCTTAGGTTGCCACAGGCGCCCTCCCCATGGTATGCACCGACACCGCCAGCGAATTTGCTATCACCAAGACCCTCATCGACGCGGGCGCCGAGAGCAACATCATCTCCGCCGCGGCTTTAAAGGCGCTTCAGGTGCCTTACAGCCGGGTGAAGCCTATCAAGCCCTTCTCTACGGTGGTCGGTGAGACTGCGACCCCTCTCGTCCGTATCCATCTCCCCGTCACCTTCAGTACTTGTTCCAACTACCGCACCGAGCTCGTCGACTTCGATGTGGCGCACATCAGCCTCTCATACAATGCCATCATGGATTACCCTGTGCTCGCCAAGTTCATGGCGACGACCCATCCGGGGTACAACATCGTCAATATCCCCGGCAGCAGCGGTGTCCTAACCGTCAGATGCAACGAGAGGGACGCGGTGAGTTTCATCAGGCAAGCGCGCAAAGCCACGATGGTTTTATGCACGGTCGACGGGCGCCCCGACGAGAAAGGAACTGCAGTTCTCACAGGACTGGACCAAGACGAAGAAGGTGCCGCTAAATGACAATGACTCAAGCGCCACCTACACCATTGGCATCGACCTTCCTCCGGAGCAAGATAGCGTGTGCCGCGCCTTCCTCAAGGTGAACAAGGGCGTGTTCGCAGGGAACGCAACCGATATAACCGGGGTGCCGAGGCAGTTGATCGATCATCACCTGGTAGCGTGCCCCAACGCGCGCCCCCTCAAGTAGAAGGTGTGGCAGCAAGCACCGGAAAAACAACACTTCATCATTGAGGAATGGTAGAAGCTGCAAGAGGCCGGGGTCATTCATGATGTGCACCACCTGGCGTGGCTCGCCAACCCCATCATCGTCCCCAAGAAGGGAAGCAAGGAGCGGATGTCCGTCGACTTCACCAACTTCAACAAGGCATGTCCACAAGACCCCTTCTTGCTCCCATGGATCGAACAGATCATGGACTACACCGCCTGTTGTGATTTGTTGTGCTTCTTGGACGCCTTCTCACACTACCATCAGATCAAGATGGCAGCAGGAGATGTGGAAAAAATGTCCTTCATCTCCCATTGCGGAGTGTTCTGCTATGTAAGCATGCCCTTTAACCTGAGGAGTGCTGGTGCCACCTTCCACCGCCTAGTGCAGATCACGCTGGGACCCCAGCTGGGAAGTAATGTCGAGGACTATCTCGATGGCATCGTTGTCAATATGTGTGAGTCCAGGATGCTCACTGAGGATTTGGAGGAAACTTTCGCCAATCTTCATAAGGTCAACCTGAAGCTCAACCCGACTAGTGTGTCTTCGGGGTCCCTTCCGGCAAGCTCGTAGGCTTCACCATGTCGCACTCAGGGATTGAAGCAAGCCCCAAAAAGGTCGAGGCCATCGATCAGATCCGCCCCCCACAAACCATCAAGGAAATGCAGAATTTGGTGGGTGTTTGGCCTCCCGCAGGCGCTTCATCTGCAACTTTGGTGAGCGGGTGTTGTTGTTCTTGAAGCTGATGAGAAGGACGAGTCTGTTCGCATGGACCCCTGAAGCGGACTCGGCCTTTGTGGACCATAAATTATACCTCACGAGCCCTCCCGTCATGGTCGCACCACGGCCCCGCGAGCGTGTGCTGCTGTACCTACGGCCACCCCCCTCACAGCCAGCGCGTCCCTCGTGGTGGGGCAGGATGGCCCTACAAGCGTCAAGAAGCAACCGACAGCTGTTGTCTACTTGACGGGGGGATAACCCTGGGGTAGGCTCATCCAGCCTATTCCTTTGCGCCCAAGTACAAAGGGATTCTTCAGCTTCTTCCAAACGGCCAACTCCTCCTGGCCAGCTAGGAAGCGCCTGCCAGCTTGGGGCGAGATGGCCACTCCTCCTAGCCGGCTAGGAAGCACCTGTCGGCTAGGGGCGAGACAATAACTCCAAGGCTGCTAGCCGACTAGGGATCTCCTGACACATCCGACCCTAGGGTGTGACGGGATGCTAAGATTAAAGGTGAAGACGCGTCACCATTGGTACAAGGTTGAGGAGCACGCCAGTTACAGCTTTAGCCGCTGATCTATGACGGCTTTGATTCGTCAACCCAGCACAGTACTAGCCCACCAGCGCCACTCCATTACCGAGATCCGTGTGGCCAGAGTGGAGATGACCGTACTGGCGACCCATGACGAATCTCGCAAGACGACGCCGCAAGTACCACACTTGTCCTGCGTCGGCGTGAGGATGCCGCTCTTGGAGTCTCCACCTCCCTGCCCCGCTCGCGCGTGTAGCAACGCATTCTCGTAGGCCTTGGGAAGCCGTAGCAGAATAGGGCGCCCGCCGCGGTGCTCCGTTTCCGGAGGAACGCGCCATAGCGCCCAAAATTCGATGGAGCCAGCGTTGAGCCTGCTCTGCTCTACTCGTCTCTCCCCGCCCTTACCTGGCGTGCCAAACATGCCGGCGATGTTAGGTTGACACCTATGGGGATGAACGAGATACCCTTGTGTTTGTAGGGCGGGGAAAAACAGCGTCAAGAGCAGACCAAACGATCATCACCCAGCAATCCTTTTTACCCAGGTTCGGGCCGCTTATGTGTAAAATCCTTCGTCTTGCTTGTGTGATCGTATTAAGCGTTCTTTCGTTGTTCGTTTATAGTCATGATAATCTCCTTCTTGGCCAATCTCCAAAAAGTCTAACCCCTTGCGAATGAGCTAAGGGCCTCCTTTTATAGGCAAAGGGGTCACCTACAGTGCTCAAGGGTGGGTTCAGGAGATGTTACCGTGAACCTACAGCGGTGCTTATCCATCCACCGCTGTCAGGTGAATTAAATGCACGTCAAGTCCATGTCAGCTAAGTGCTGGTGAAGATATGTGTCCAGGGGTTTCAACACCTGGACGCCCCGCTAGAGCATGCGGAATGCGCTAGAACGCAGAGGAGCGGTGGTACTTTGGCAAGGACGGTCACCCTGTGGCAGGTCGCCACGTCATCCCGGCAAAAGGGGCTTGTCGGGGCCTTGGTGCTTCATCCAGGAAAGGAATCTCGCTGGGGGCTTCGGCTGTCTTCTCGGCGAGGGGGGCTCGCCAGGGCCTTGGGCTAGGTGTGTTCATCACATCCGTTGGGCGGACGTGGCCTCGGGTGTCTTCCCGACAAGACAGGTTTGCCAGGGCCTTGGTTATCTTGGGGGTGAGTCTTGTCTGGATACCGCGGCGCCCTACCGTCAAGGGCTTTTTGCACCCGAGCACAAGTCTAGGGCACTAGAGACCCCGGTATTTAGTGCACCGACACAACGCTTACAAGTATAGTGCAGAATAGATAAGCATATATCACATTCAGAGCATTTAAACAACCATGGCCGGAGTTCGTTACAATAAAACACCCCCAGTAGGTGGAAATGTTGGACTAACAGAAAAATGCAGAAAAAAAAAATAGAGCTAGTTAGTGGCGGCTCCGTGTGCAGCCCAAACAGCGGCACCAGAGGTGGTGGCTTTAGCATTACCAGCTCCGTCTGAGGTAGAAGCACCTTCACCGCCTCGTGCGCCTCCGGCACCGTCCCTCATGGCCGAGTCCGCGTAGGCCTTGCCGCTGGAGTTGGCGACTTCTTCCTCAAAGGCCATTTCGGCAGAGCTACCTTCGGCATCCTCAGGGATCACGTTGCCGTATGCATCACGCTCCAAGCCGAACTCGTCTCAGGCGGCGAAGGCGGCGATGCCACTAGCACTCACATGTAGTTCGTCCTCCACGGCTGCCAGTTCCTCCTCTGAGCCGGCGCGTCGCGCCGCGAGCTTGCGAAAGTCTAGGTTCCGATACCAGGAGTTGCCCAGGCGGAGCGCCATGTATGCTCCAACACGTGCTACCGACGCGCGCCAAGCGTCTAGGAGAGAAGTTTCGGCTTCAAGCCAGCGGGATAGCCGGCTCATGGATGCCGGCTCTACAGCGTCACGCCACACGGCTTTTATCATCTCTAGCACCGCGCTCTTGAGCTGCTCCAGGGAGCGCGCCAGCTTGTACATGCGGGCCTTGGCGCCAATGGCTATTTCTCCATGGGCCATCCGGCGTTGACATCCACCTCTTCGCCAGCGGTGTGACGCTCTTCATGCTTGGTCTCCACGGCCACTTCTGCCGCCTCCCGTGTCCCGGGGAAGAGCCCTGGGGGACGAGGGCGTGGTATGAAGGATAACAAGGGGGAAACGCCACCAAGAATGAAGAGAAAGTCAGGATGAAAAAGACTCACTGTTAAAGTGGATGTCGGCTTCGCCTACCGCCTGCAAAGCTTCGCGGTCTCGTGCCATGCTCTCTTGAGCTAGGCGGGTGAGCTCTCCCTGGAGGGCATGGGTCGTCTCGTTCTCCTTCACTAGCTAAGCCTGCACTTTGGCCAAGGCGGCGTCCTTCTCCTCTAGAGCGGCGTCCTTCTGCTTCACCTCCTCAACGTGAACCTTCTCCAAGCGCTTTAGGTCACTGGCATGGGACGACTCCTTCTACCGCAGGGCGACGCGCAGCTGCTCTAGCTCTGCCTGATGGGCTATCTCACGGTCCTTCTTCTCCGTCTGGAGAAGATCTAGCTGCAGGCGGAGCCGTCTGTCCTCTTTGCGTAGGGCATCACGCTCCGAGATGACAACGTCTAGCCGACCCTCAAGGAAGCCGGTTCGGGCCTCGCCCCCATGGATCTGGGCTAGCAGTGCGTTGTATGCATGCACCTGGCCGTCATGGAGTTCCTACGACCAACACAAACAAAGTAAAGAATGAGATTCAGCCCGGCTAAGTCTCAGCCCGCCCGATTCTCGGGGTCTACACCCAATGGGTACACTGGCGCGCCCCCACTGAAAAAGAAATAACAAGCAAGGCAATAATGAGATTCGGCCCAGCGAACTCTTAGTCGGCCCGATTCTTCTGCCGGTGGTGGCCCGCTGCTTCTTCACGCCGCCGCCTCGGCCTCCGGTCGGAGCTCGTGTTGTGGCATGCTTGCGAGCCGGCTTGGCAGCGGCAACCTTCTTGCCCTTCTGTCGGGCTGCTTTGCCCTGCGCCGCCGTCTAACCGGCGGCTCGACGAGGTCGGGCCAGAGGAGGGCCCGAGACCTCCTACAGGTCCTCTTGGTCCTGTTTTCGGCTGCATCACGTAAGGGAGGTGGTGTTTAGTCATCATCTGTTCAATCAAGAAGAGCTGACATAGGATTCTCACTAGAAGGCTCGGTGCCCTCCGACTCTTCCGCCCCTTCCACGTCCTCGGATGCGGAGATCTTCTGCACCACCACCCCCTCATCCTCTATCTTAGCCGGGTCCGACGCCTCCATTTCGGTAGCCGGCTGCCGATAGACCTGCAAGCGCTTGAACAGCTGGAGGATGGAGCCGGCTTCCGGCGTCAGAAGATGAAAGGAATACTCAAGAAGATAAGAAAAAGATTCTAGGAAAGTACCTTCCACCAGAGCCGGATGGCTTCGGCCGTAGGGGGCCATGCCCCAATTCCAATCCCCGCCTTCGTCCATGTTGGCGGAGGATATCAAAATTCAGATTCCGAGCCACCGCGCTGGCTCGAAAGTTCTTAGTGGAGAGCCGGCACGTGTCGTGCCGGCCACACATCCGACAAATCAGGTGCGGCCGCCTCTCTAGAGACAGAATCCGGCGCGCTACCATGGTAGTGAGAAGGTCACGGGCTAAGAGGCCATGGGCCTTCAAATAATCAAGGTGAGCGCATAACAGCTTCACCTCATCAATCGGCTTCGGAAGCGATATCTTCCAGTTCTGCTTCGCCATCGGCGGAGCAATGGCGAATGGAGGAAGATTGATGAAGTCACGGGAGGGGTTTACATTTTCACATAGAAGAACCCCTTCTGCCACTTCTTTATCAAATCCTGCAGCTGTTAGAAGCCGGACGATGTCCGGTGTTGCACCAGCGCGGCGCCGCACGGGGTCATCTTCTTTTACTTGACTTGTCCGCCGGCACGGACATGTCTGTCACCACGGAGTGCTGCTTGAAGAAGAAGAGCTTGGGCCATAGGTCCAGGCGGGGTTCAATCCCCATGAACACCTCACACAGGACGACGAAGGCGGCAAGCGGGAGGATGGCATTGGGCGCCAAGTGGTGCGGCTGCAGACCGAAGAAGGTCAGAAAATGCGAGAAGATGTCAATAGACGTAAGCCCGAAGCCGCGAGAGAAGTGTTCCTCGAACAACACCACCTCAACGTCACTGGAGGTTGGGGGCGCTTCGGCGCCGGGCACCCGCGCAGCCACGAGGTCCGCTGTAGGAAGCACGCAGCAGTGGCGAAGCGCTTCAATGAGCTCGACGCTGACTTTGCTACCCACCCACACGCCTTAGGACTGCCCCTTCCTCGGGGCGCTGCTAGACATGGCGGGGTGGCGGCGGGGAGTGAGATGGAGTTCTGGCAGCGAACAGCGGCGACGGCATGAACATCGGCGAAGGCACGAGGAGCACTCTCTTCTTTCTCTGGCTCAGGGAAGGAAGGGGCGTTTGTGCGGGGCGAGAAGGGGGTGAATGGCCTCCTCGACGCCCCCACACACCATTTAAACCCTCCAAGAGATCGTGGGGAAGAGATCCGGTGGACACGATCCCCACCTCTTCCGATTAATGCGGCAGCCTTTACGCCCCTTAGAGCCCAACCGTCGCGGAGCGATCCGCAGCAGATCCGCGCACGGGGGGGGCCGAGGAGGCGTCGTGGCGGGAACCGGGGTGCAGGTCCCATCCCGTCACCCATGCAGTTAATCATGATGTCGGGCCCGGGGCCTGACACGTGGCATGACACTGCTGTTTGCGAGGAAGCCGAGGCGTCCTTTGGAAGCTAGTCGGCTTCCGACTCGGCATCTCATGCAAAAAGCAACCCTTGAAGATCGTCGGCAAGGAACTCAAGCCAGCGAGTCCCTTCTCCTCGAGGTGACGGACATCCCCTGCTTCGAGGACTAATCACTGGGGGGGTAACCCCGGGGTAGGCTCATCCAGCCAATTCCTTTGCGCCCAAGTACAAAGGGAGTCTTCAGCTTCCTCCAAACGGCCAACTCCTCCTCATCGGCTAGGAAGCGCCTGCCGGCTAGGGGCGAGACGGCCACTCCTCGTGGCCGGCTAGGAAGCGCATGCCAGCTAGGGGCGAGACGGTACTCCATGGCCAGCTAGCAAGGCCGCTACCCGGCTAGGGAGCTCGTGTCACATCCGACCATAGGTTGTGACGGGATGCTATGATTAAAGGTGAAGACTCATACGTCCATTTAGCATCATGTTTTCATGTTGATATTTATCGCTTTATGGACTGCTATATTACTTTGTGGTACCATACTTATGCTTTTCTCTCTTATTTTGCAAGGTTTATTTTAAGAGGGAGAATACCGGCAGCTAGGATTCTATACTGGAAAAGGAGCAACTTTGAGTCCTCTATTCTGCGCAACTCCAAATGCCGTGAAAATCAACGTGGATTTTTTTGGGATTATATAAAAAATACTGGGCGAAAGAAGTGCCAGAGGGGCGTTACCAGGGGCCCACAAGCCTGGAAGCCGCCCCCCCCGCCTAGTGGCGGCTACAGGGCTTGTGGGCACCCTGGCGGCCAACTGGCCCCCCTCTTTTGCTATATGAAGGGTTTTGTCCAGGAAAAAATAAGGGTGGAGGTTTTTCGTGGATTCTCCATCGCCACGAGGCGGAACTTTCGCAGAACCAATCTAAGGGTCCGACAAGACGATCCTGCGGGGGAAACTTCCCTCCCGGAGGGGGAATTCGTCGCCATTATCATCACCAACACTCCTCTCGTCGGAGGGGAGTCATCTCCATCAACATCTTCATCAGCACCATCACTTCTCCAAACCCTAATTCATATTTTTTAACCAATCTCCGTCTCGCGACTCCGATTGGTACTTGTAAGGTTGCTAGTAGTGTTGATTACTCTTTGTAGTTGATGCTAGTTGGATTACTTGGTGGAAGAGTTTATGTTCAGATCCTTGATGCTACTCATTACACCTCTGATCATGATTATGATTATGCTTTGTGAGTAGTTACTTTTGTTCCTGAGGACATGCGATAAGTCATGCTAATAATAGTCATGTGAATTTGGTATTCATTCAGTATTTTGATATGTTGTATGTTGTCTTTTCCTCTAGTGGTGTCATGTGAACGTCGACTACATAACAATTCACCATCTTTGGGCCTAGAGGAAGGCATTGGGGAGTAGTAAGTAGATGATGGGTTGCTAGAGTGACAGAAGCTTAAACCCCAGTCTATGCGTTGCTTCATAAGGGGCTGATTTGGATCCACTAGTTTAATTCTATGGTTAGACGTTGTCTTAATTCTTCTTTTGTAGTTGCGGATGCTTGCGAGAGTGGTTAATCATAAGTGGGATGCTTGTCCAAGTAAGGTCTGTACCCAAGCGCCGGTCCACCCAGATATCAAACTATCAAAGTAACGAACTCGAATCACATGAACATGATGAAACTAGCATGACAAAAATTCTCGTGTGTCCTCGGGAGCGCTTTTACTCCTATTAGACTTTGTTCAGGGTTGTCCCTTTCTACAAAAGGGATTGGGCCACTTTGTTGCACCGTTGCTACTACTTGTTACTTGTTACTTTTCACTTGCTATGTTTCACCTCACTACACCATCACTTGTTACCGCTACTTTCAGTGCTTGTAGTTATTACCTTGCTGAAAACCGTTTATCAGAGCCTTTTCCTCCTCGTTGGGTTCGACAATCTTACTTATCAAAAGGACTAAGATTGATCCCCTATAGTTGTGGGTCATCAAGACTCTTTCCTGGCGCCGTTGCCGGGGAGTGAAGCGCCTTTGGTAAGGAAACATTTATATACTGTGCTGAAATTTATTGTCACTTGTCACTATGGAGACTGTTCCTTTGAGGAATTTGTTCGGGGTATCTTCACCACGAATGGAAGCACGAGGAGTTGCTCCTCAACCTGAGGTACCCACTGAAAATATCTTTTCTGAAATTCCTTCGGGTATGCTTGAGAAACTGGTGGCTAATCCTTTTACAGGAGATGGATCATCACATCCAGACTTGCATCTAATTTATGTAGATGAAATTTATGGTTTATTTAAGCTTGCAGATTTGCCCAAGGATGAGGTAAAGAAGAAAGTCTTTCCTTTATCTTTGAAGGATAAGGCGTTGACACGGTATAGGCTGTGTGATGATACTGGATCATGGGACTACAATCGGTTGAAATTGGAATTTCATCAAAAGTTTTATCCTATGTATTTAGTACATCGTGATCGGAATTATATTTATAACTTTTGGCCTCGTGACAGGGAATGCATAGCTCAAGCTTGGGGCAGGCTTAAATCAATGCTATATTCATGCCCCAATCATGAGCTCTCTAGAGAAATTATCACTCAAAACTTTTATGCTCGGCTTTCTCATGAAGATCGTACCATGCTTGACACTTCTTGTACCGGTTCTTTTATGAAGAAGGATATTGACCACAAGTGGAATTTATTGGGAAGAATGAAACGTAACTTTGAAGATTGGGAGCTTGAAGAAGGTAAGGAGTCAGGTATGAATTTGCAGTTTGATTGCGTTAAATATTTTGTTGAAACAAACACTTTTAGAGATTTTAGCACTAAGTATGGACTTTACTCTGAGATAGTAGCTTCTCTATGTGAATCTTTTGCTGCTCATGTTGATCTTCCCAAAGAGAAGTGGTTTAAGTATAATCCCCCTGTAGAAGTCAACATAGTTAACCCAAATCTAGTTGAAGAGAAAGTCATTGCCTTTAGTGATCCTATTGTTCCTTGTGTCTACGATGAGAAACCACATTACCCTGCTAGGAAAAAGGATTATTCTAAAGCTCCAACTGTGATACGTAGGGGTTACATTAGACCACTTGCACCCCCTGAGGAAATTAGAGTTGAATCTAGTGTTGCTATTATCAAAGATCTCTTAGCCGAAGACATAGACGGGCATGTTATAAAATTCTGTGAGGACTCCGCTAGAATTGCTAAAGGTCACGCAAAAGACAAATACGGACTTGTAGTTGGCCTGCCCATTGTTTCTGTCAAGATAGGAGATCACTGTTATCATGGTTTATGTGATATGGGTGCTAGTGTTAGTGCAATACCCCGGTCCCTTTATGATGAAATTAAAGATGAGATTGCACCTGCTGAGTTAGAACCCATTGATGTCACTATTACGCTAGCTAATAGAGACACTATCTGTCCTATGGGAATTTTGAGAGACGTAGAAGTCCTGTGTGGTAAGACGAAGTACCCACTGATTTCCTCGTCCTTGCTACTGCACAAGATAGCTTTTGTCCCATCATATTTGGTAGACCCTTTCTCAACACTGTCAATGCTCTTATTGGTTGCATTAAACAGACTGTCACTGTTAGTTTCGAGGGTGTGTCTCATGAATTTAACTTCTCCAAGTTTGGAAGACAACCCCATGAAAAAGAGTCGTCTGGTAGGGATGAAATCATTCCTCTTGTCTCTATTGCCGTACCTCCTACGGATCCTTTAGAGAAATATCTGCTTGAGCATGAAAGTGATATGCATATGGATGAAAGAGATGAGATAGATAAAATTGTCTTAGAACAATATCCTATTCTCAAGAATAATCTGCCTGTTGAACTGTTTGGGGATCCTCCCCCACCAAAGTGTGATCCTGTGTTCGAGCTAAAACAATTACCAGATACTCTTAAGTATGCCTACCTTGATGAGAAGGAGATATATCCTGTTATTATTAGTGCTCACCTCTCTAATCATGAAGAGAAGAAGTTATTAAAAACATTGAGGAAGCACCGTGAGGCTATTGGGTATACTCTTGATGATCTTAAGGCTATTAGTCCCACTCCATGCCAGCACAAGATCAAAATTGATCCTGAATTCAAACCAGTTGATGATCATCAAAGGAGATTAAATCCTAAGATGAAAGAGGTCAGGAGAAAAGAAATATTAAAGCTTCTGGAAGGAGGAATCATTTATCCCGTTCCTCATAGTGATTGGGTAAGTACAGTACATTGCGTACCTAAGAAGGCAGGTATCACCGATGTTCCTAATGATAAGAATGAACTAATCCCACAAAGGATTATTACTGGCTATAGGATGGTGATAGACTTCCGGAAACTGAACAAGGCAACCAGGAAAGACCATTATCCTTTGTCGTTTATCGGCCAAATGCTAGAAAGGCTATCTAAACACAAACACTTCTGCTTTCTAGACGGTTATTCAGGTTTCTCGCGAATACCTATTGCACAATCTGATCAGGAGAAAACCACTTTCACCTGCCCCTTCGGTACCTTTGCTTATAGAGGTATGCCTTTTGGATTATGCAATGCACCTTCCACCTTTCAAATATTTATGATTGCTATATTCTCTGACTTTTTTGAAAAGATTGTTGAGGTTGTCATTGATGATTTCTCCGTTTATGGTTCTTCCTTTGACGATTGCCTCAGCAATCTTGATCGAGTCTTACAGAGATGCAAACACACCAACCTTGTCTTGAACTGGGAGAAGTGCCACTTCATGGTTAATGAAGGCATCGTCTTAGGACACAAAATCTCTGAGAAAGGCATTGAAGTTGATAAGGCTAAGGTTGATGCAATTGAGAAAATGCCTTGCCCCACAGATATTAGAAATATACGAAGTTTCCTAGGTCATGCTGGTTTGTATAGAAGGTTCATTAAAGACTTCTCTAAGATTTCTAGGCCTCTTACCAACCTCTTGCAGAAGGATGTTCCTTTTATTTGATGAGGATTGTGACGAAGCTTTCGAAATATTTAAGAAGGCCTTGATAACCGCACCTATTGTTCAACCACCTGATTGGAACTTGCCCTTTGAAATCATGTGCGATGCTAGTGATTCTGCTGTTGGTGCTCTTCTAGGACAAAGAGTTGACAAGAAGTTGAATGTTATTCACTATGCTAGTAAAACTCTAGACAGTGCCCAAAGAAACTATGCCACTATGGAAAAGGAGTTTTTAGCAGTCGTGTTTGCATGTGAAAAGTTCAGATCTTATATAGTTGACTCCAAACTCACAATTCACTCTGATCATGCTCCTATTAAGTACCTTATGGAGAAGAAGGACGCTAAGCCTAGGCTTATCAGATGGGTTTTCCTGCTAAAGGAATTTGATTTGCACGTTGTTGATCGAAAGGGTGCTCATAACCCTGTAGCAGATAACTTGACCAGGCTAGAGAATGTCCTTGATGACCCATGACCTATTGATGACAACTTTCCTCGTGAGCAATTAAATGTCATCTGCACTTCACATAGTGCACCATGGTATGCTGATTACGCAAACTATATCGTAGCCAAATACATACCACCCAGTTTCACCTACCAGCACAAGAAGAAATTCTTCTTTGACTTCAGACACTACTTTTGGGATGCTCCTCACCTTTATAAGGAAGGAGTAGATGGTGTTATTAGAGGTTGTATGCGTGAACATTAACAGGGATAGATCTTGCAGAAGTGTCATTCCGAAGCCTACGGAGGATACCATGCTCGAGATAGAACTGCTCATATGGTATTGCAATCAGGTTTCTATTGGCCCACTCTCTTCAAGGATGCTCGTAAGTTTGTCTTGTCTTGTGACGAATGCCAAAGAATAGGGAACATCAGTAAGCGTCAGGAAATTCCTATGAACTATTCACTTGTCATTGAACCGTTTGATGTCTAGGGCTTTGATTATATGGGACCCTTCCCGAGTTCCAATGGGTATACTCACATCTTAGTCGTTGTTGATTATGTTACTAAGTGGGTGGAAGCTATCCCCACTAGAAATGCTGATCATCACACCTCTATTAAGATGCTTAAAGAAGTCATTTTCCCAAGATTTGGAGTCCCTAGATATCTGATGACTGATGGCGGTTCACACTTCATTCATGGTGTTTTCCGCAAGATGCTTGCTAAGTATGATGTCAACCATAGAGTTGCATCTCCTCATCATCCTCAGTCTAGTGGTTAAGTGGAGTTGAGTAATAGGGAGATCAAATTGATCTTACAAAAGACTGTCAATAGAACTCGAAAGAATTGGTCTAGCAAACATGACGATGCACTATGGGCTTATAGGACTGCTTATAAGAATCCCATGGGCATGTCACTGTATAAAATGGTTTACGGTAAGGCCTGCCATTTACCTCTTGAGTTGGAACACAAAGCTTATTGGGCAATCAAAGAGCTCAACTTCGATTTCAAACTTGTCGGTGAGAAGTGGTTGGTTGATATCAGCTCATTAGATGAATGGAGGGCCTAGGCATATGAGAATGCCAAGTTGTTCAAGGAAAAGGTTAAGAGATGGCACGATAAAAGAATACAAAAACGAGAATTCAATGTAGGTGATTATGTCCTACTATACAATTCTCGCTTAAGATTCTTCGCAGGCAAGCTTCTCTATAAATGGGAAGGTCCTTACGTTGTCGAGGAAGTATATCGTTCTGGTGCCATCAAAATCAATAACACGGAAGGTAATTTTCCTAGAGTGGTAAATGGGCAAAGAATCAAGCATTATATCTCTGGTACTCCCATAAATGTCGAGACCAATATCATCAATATCATAACGCCAGAGGAGTACATAAGGGATGTTTATCAGCCTGTTTCTAACCCTGAAAATGAAGAGGTATGTGTTTCGGTAAGTAATTGGAATCCAAAACTTTCCCAGTAGGACATTTTCCGTTTTGGAATTTATGGAAAAATAGAAAAATAAAAAGCAGTCCGGAGAGCGCACGAGGAGGCGACAAACTCGGTAGCCGCCACCTACCCCCCTGGCGGCGGCTACAGGGCTTGTGGGCACCTCGTGTGCCTCCCGGACTCCGTTTTCTTGTGGAGCACTCCTTATATATACGCCCGAGGGTTTTGATCTCCGTATCGCGAAGTTTTCCTCTATTTTCGTTTTGAGCCTGTTTTTGCCGCAGATCTAGGTCAAGATGTCTTCTCAGGATTCAGAGGGTGAGAGCTATGTGGCGGATTACCTTGCTAACCTCAAGGTCTATGGGGACTTGGAACCATATGCTGGACCACTGACGAGGAAGAGGACTATGAGCCCAAGGGGAAGGAACAAACGAGTTCCGACGAAGAGGTGGCTTCTCTACCTCAACCTGTACGCACTCATGTGGAGTTCAAGAAGTCAAGCCTCCCTGACCAAAGGAAGAAGCCTAAGACCTTGTTTAGCCCTTCTCGTTTCTTGCAGGAGATTAAGCACGAACTTTGACATAGAGTACTGAAGCTTGAGGAGGAAAATGACGATCTGAGGGAGCAGAAATAACATTAAACTAGTGGATCCAAATCAGCCCCTTACGAAGTAACGCATAAACTAGGGTTTAAGCATCTATCACTCTAGCAACCCATCATCTACTTACTACCTCCCAATGCCTTCCTCTAGGCCCAAATAATGGTGAAGTGTTATGTAGTAGACGTTCACATAACACCACTAGAGGAAAAACAACATACAACATATCAAAATACCGAACGAATACCAATTTCACATGACTATTATTAGCATGATTTATCCCATGTCCTCAGGAACAAAAGTAACTACTCACAAAGCATAATCATAATCATGATCAGAGGTGTAATGAGTAGCATCAAGGATCTGAACATAAACTCTTCCACCAAATAATCCAACTAGCATCAACTACAAAGAGTAATCAACACTACTAGAAAACTTACAAGTACCAATCGGAGTCGCGAGACGGAGATTGGTTACAAGTGATGAACTAGGGTCTGGAGATGAGGTGGTGCTGATGAAGATGTTGATGGTGACGAGTCCTCTTTGATGAGAGGAGTGTTGGTGATAATGATGGCAACGATTTCCCCCTCCGGGAGGGAAGTTTCCCCGGCAGGATCATCCTGCTGGAGCTCTAGATTGGTTCTGCTCAAGTTCCGCCTCGTGGCGGCGGCGAAACCACGAAAAAGCTCTCTTCTGATTTTTTCCTAGACGCAACCCTCCATATTGCAAAAGAGGGGGGCAAGTGGGCCAGCAGGGTGCCCACAAGCCCCCATGGCGCAACCTAGGGGGTGGCCGCATCGTGCAGGCTTGTGGCCACCCCCTGGCGCTCCTCTGGCACTTCTTCGGCCCAGTATTTTTTATATATTGGGAAAAAATCTCCGTTGATTTTCACGACTTTTGTAGTTGCGCAGAATAGGTATCTCAACTTTGCTCCACTTTCAGGCCCGAATTCGAGTTGCCGGTATTCTCACTCTTCATGTAAACCTTGCAAAATAACAGAGAAAATGCATAAGAATAGTACCATGAAGTGAAATAACAGCAAAAGAAGCGATAAATATTTACGTGAAAACATGATGCAAAATGGACGTATCAGCCTCGTCTGCTGCTCATTCCTGGCTCCCCAGTTTCCTTCTGGTCAAAAATAATTTCCATAAAGTTTTGTGGAAATTGGACCTCATATGATATGAATTTTCTACGAAGGCAAAAAACAACCAAAAAACAACAACTCACAATAGGCACTATGTTTGTAGGTTAGGCCCAAAAAATGATATGAAGTTCCTAAAAATGATCATAAAACATCCAAGAATGATACTATAAAAGCATGGAACAATAAAAAAGTATAGACATGTTGGAGATGTATCAGCATCCCCAAGCTTAATTCCTTCTCGTCCTCGAGTCGATAAATGATATTAAGATAATTTTAGTGTGGTATGTTGGATCACATGTTCATCATATTATTTTTATTTCAGGATGGTCATATGGACTTGTAGATGATGTAAATCAATAGTCTATAATTTGACATGAAAATTTCAATACTCAAGCATATCAACAAGCAACCAGGTCTTTCAAAATATCAATGCTAAAGAACGTTATCCTTAGCCCATCATGCTCTATCATTGATCCATTCATGCAACACACTCAAATATTAACTATATCCAATACTCAAGTATGATAATGGTGTTCCTTAGTTGGTGCTTTCTAAGAGAATATGCAGATTAAATTCAAGTCTTTTTTGCATAAAGGAAATAGGTAGGCGCTTCGTCGAGGGAAGAAGGGACTTGTAGAGGTGCCAGAGCTCAAAGTGAAAACGTATAAAAAAATTTAGGTTGGAATGCTTTTCCTGTCAACAAGAATGACTAAGAGTTTCAAATATCCTCCATTCTAAACAAATTGTAGGCGGTTCCCAAACTGAAAATAAAAAGTATTACTTTTTCCACCATTTTTTCACATTCTACGAGTAGCCGTATCCACAGGTATAGTTCGTCCCAACACTTCCCAAGGAATTTATTATTTGACAACATAAGATATTTTTTTGCATTTTGGGACTGGGCATCCCTATTACTGCGATACTCTTGTGCAATGATAGAGTTAGCACTTGCAAATTTACTTGGAACGACGTTGAAATACCGCATATAGGTAGGTATGGTGGATTCATTTGGCACAACTTTGGATTAGAAATTGGATGCACAAGCAGTATTCCCGCTTAGTACAAATTATCGCTAGCAAATACATTCATAGAATTCTTATTGGTGTTTAGTTGATTGTGCTTCATATTTTATTTTTGCATTAAAAATGAAATAGGGATTTAAAGAAACCCTAGCACCTCACCTTGATTAAACCAATTTAAATATTCTTTGATTTCAATGAACCCAAAATGGCCTTCATAAAATCCCACCTTTTTGATAAATATTGGAAACAATATTACACGGGTGGATACTATTTTTAAAATACTTTTGGCATTTTAATTTAACCACAAAAGCTACTAATAATACCTAATTGGTTTTAAATATTTCAGAATATTATAAAATGCTGAGACATTTTTGTGGATTTGAAAACATTCCAAATAACACACCACAATTATATTCCCTATATTTGTAATAGTTTGGAGCCAAAAAAATAAATGAAACAAATGTTAGATTCCAAAACAGAAAAGATAGAGAGAAAAAAGAAGAAACCCTGTCTAACGCTCACCTGGCCCAGCCCACCAAGGGCAGGGTCGCCTTCTTCCTGCGCCTACTGGCAGAGGAGAGACTAAGCGGCGGCCTCCTCCACCTCCTGCTTCGCCGTGTCGCCCTCCGACGCTCCCTGGCCAGCGCGACGAGGGGAATGAAACCCCCAAGGACTACCTTATCCTCTCCCTCTCTCCATTTCTCCTCTCCCCTTCGGTTCCTACCTCTCCTCTTCCTGTCTCCATTGGAGGAGCTTGAGCTCGAGGCAACCGAGCTCTCCGGACACCGCATCGCTTCCCCGAGCATCTCATCACCTCCTCTAGACCAACGGAATCGAGCCCCCGAGCCCTGCATCGCCCCATCGCCGCAGTTCCCCATCTCCGGCCATCGAAGCTTCGCCGTCGATCCAGCCGACCCTGACCTCCTTCTCCGTTTCCATTGCATCCCACAGCTCCGCATGAGCTGCGGTTTGTTTCCCCCCATTTAATCGAGCTCCTGGTGCCCTCCGGCAGCCACCACTGCTCGTCGCCGGTGCCCTCCGGCCACACTCAGCCTCTCTTGCTTCCCCTGTTGGATGAGGCTGAGCCTGGGGTTCGTCCCAGTGCTCTCGGCGCTCGAATCTGAGCCCTATAGCACGACTTGAACCAACTCTGGCGAGGAACCGCCGCGGGTTTGGTCGCCGTCGGTCAGCTTCCGGCGAGCGATGACGTGGCCGTTCTAATAAACCCTAATACACTTCTAATTAGCACTAACAGCCACTCACATTGGGCCCTAGAGGTGGGTCAATCCCACTTAGGGACTGGTCAGCGCGGGATTATCCCGTGTGACACTGACCAGTGGCCCCCATTGGTCAGGTTTGACCAGACCCAGGCCTGTTGACCCAGTGACGTAACCATGACGCGGTAAATGAGTTTCTTTGATTTAAATAATTCCAAAAAATGCTGAAAACTTTGAAAAACATAGAAAATAAAGTATAACTCCCAATTTAATAAATAATATATGAAGAAGTATCAGAACAATTCAATGAATACAATGGTTCTACTTTCATGCATGTCAAACTAATTATGAAACAGCATCAGGTCAAATCAATTAGAGGAATGTAATAAATTTTCTAATTTAAACAATATTTGAACTTTGAATTTGAATCAACATCAAACCAAGGTTTTGATAGCCACACTAGCTCATCCTATATTTCATTTCATACCTTGATCATGCATCATATTGTTGCATTTGTATGATATTGATCGTTACTATTATTTCGGTAGGCTCTACCCCACCGGATACATTCGAATATCCGGCTGACTTTTTTTATCCTTCTGTTGATCTTCAAGGGAAGCACCATTTTTTATCATCCCAATAAAATCCCATGTTCCTGCTCCTACTCTCACAACTGGAATTCAGTTTTTTGCCGTCTGCTAAATATTTTCCATCCGCTAGCTGGCGGCAAAGAGTGGCTATGCCCTCTGCTGCCAAAAAGCTGACGGCAAAGAACAGGCTGATGACATAGAATGTCTTTTCCATCAGTCACTTCTTCGCTGTCAGCGGCTGACGGTAAAGATTAGGATAGCAGACGACAAAGCTTTGGACTGGGTCCACCAGACCGAGGTAATGCTAGGTCAAACTACAGTACCTTCTTTGTCGTCTGTTGGCGGGCGGCAAAGAGTCCGGAGGCAGACGACAAAGAGTCTAGACCCTTTGCCATCCGCCAACACACGACAAAGCCGTAGTATTTTGTAACGGCTATCCCGCCCCCACCCCGGCCCTCTCTCTCTCTCTCACTCTCTCCTTCTCTTCTTCTCTTCCACTCCTCCCCTCGACGCCCACAACCGCCACCACCATTGCGCCGCAACCCCCCGCACCCCCGGTGCCCCACATCCCCGGTGTCGCCGCCCCACCGCCCCCGACACCGCCTCGGTGCCACGCAACCCCCCGACGCCGCTGCCCAATCACCCCCGGCGCCGCCCCACAGCCCCAACACCCCTGGCACCGCCCCGCCTCCCCAACACCCCCGGCCCCGTTGCCCACGACGCACAGCCACCCGCTGGTGAGCCCCCACACCCCACCCCTATATATGGATCTATAAAGAAATTTTAATTCCAACATTTTGTTGAGATTTTCTTGTAATGAATGTAGTATATATATTTTGGAATTGCTTGTAGTATATATATTTTGTTGAGATTTGGTTATCCGGAATATGAATATGAGATCGAAAAATGTAAATACATATGCTTTTATTGAACTTGATTATAACTCTTTGTAAAATATTTATAAAGTATAGTATGTAGCATTTTCCATGCATGTTGAGAGAAATATAAGTAGTCGAGTTCATGACGTGGTATGTATGGTCAAGTGACATGTGTTCATATTGAGACAAATAAAAATAGTATTGCAAGGATCAACTATATATATATTGTATTCCAGGGATCAACTATATATATATATATATAAGGTCGCGCTATTTGTCATCCTATGTGAGGAATAGTTATTCTTCACCCCCCTCTATTTTAACATCAATGCATCGTAATTTTACATTCCGTAAATTTTGTCTTATTTTATACGTAAAAAGAGACCGTAAAAATATTTATGTCACGTAAAATTACGAACATACAAAAATAGTGCGAAAAATAAAATAAATTCAATTTTTTTGGTCATGTGACCTATATTTTTGTTTTTCTTTTGTCAAATTTTACGTAGTGATTTAATATAAATGTAGCTATTTCTATTTCAAATGTAATTTATTTGTAAATTGATCGTAAGATTATCTCAGTAAACTATTCTGCACCCTGGGTGATAAATAGAGTTTCTATATATATATGCACCCTAACTGCATATAGGTGGTTACTAAAAAAACCAATTGTAGGAATTATAACCTGTCGCTTGTTTTAAACATTATGGCAAATATATTGAGATCAGTGGCGAATCTAGAAAAAATGGAGGGGGCCTGAGCTGCCTTAGAAGTGCAAATATGTATTTGGATGAGCTAAAAAATGGAGGGGGGGCTGAGCTGCCTTAGAAGTGCAAATATGTATTAGGATGAGCTAAAAAATGGAGGGGGGTTGAGCTGCCTTAGAAGTGCAAATATGTATTAGGATGAGCTAAAAATGACTAGATTGGACTTTGAGACTAGTAGTAAAAATTATTTTAGCAGTGCTGGAGAGAGGGCGACTCAATCTCAAGAGATCCCTCTAGTTGGGTTTATAAGGCTGACACGTGTTGTTAGGTCATCAATTTGACTAGGGAAACATATGTTATATTTTACAAAAATATATTTTGAGATGCGTTGTCAAATGATGACTCTAACCATATAATTTGTGATGAATATTATATATTTTTTATTAGTTAAGTCAGAGTCCTAAAAGCTCATGCGTGACTTATAAACCCAATCGAGATGCAACCTCTCCTCTAGGTTATTAGTTTGTAAGATTCGCAACTTAAATTATATATGTACATATTATTATTCATGTCAGTTATTCAAATTTTTTATGTTGTACTAATTTCTTTTAATCTTTATCATGGCAGGTCAGCAGGTGTTGAAAGATGGTGGGCGCGGGTCCAGATCACTTGGCGGGTGCTTCTTCGGCGGCCCGCATGAGGGGTGGTACTTCCATTCCACCACTATCTCTCCGTGGAGCCTTGGAGGACAGTCCGACGACACCACCCCCGGGTGCTTCTTCGTCGGCGGTAGTGCCCACTGGGAGAGGTGCTGGTCGGGTAGGGAAGAAGGGGAAGGTTACAGGGAGAGGTGGTGGCCGCGGAAGAGGTAGGCGGACTGTTGCGACGTCCTCGCCACCACCACCAGCTCATTCACCCGAGCACATGACTACTATGGTGGACCCATTTGAGGAGGAGGCTACTGGGACTACGGTCCAGGAGCCTCGGGTGGACGGGCATTCGACCCATGAGACTCCGGTCCAGGATGAGCCTCGGGTCGAGGTGCCTTTGGCCCACGAGACTCTGGTTGCTGAGGCTACGTCCCAGGAGACTCCTGCCACACACGCTTCGGCCGATGTGGAGTGGTCCGGATGGGGTGCCTGGCCGGATCGGACCGAGGTGCCGGATTGGACTGAGGGTCTGGGTGGCTGTTCTGTTGATGGCGAGGATGAGTTTACGAATAGTGAGGGCGACGTGCAGGTGGCCGGGGCCACCGTTTACAAGCGTGGTAGTACACGTCTCCCGGTCGTGCCGGCTATCCGCGAGCAGAGGCCTGTGATTAAGCCTGAAGGGGATAAGTAAGTACATTTACTCTTTTTTAGCTTTTCCCTTCAAGTTTCATGAAATATCTAATGCGTTGACCTTATCATACAGCAGGGGATGGGCACACCCTCGTGGAGTCCGCAAGCCGAACAACGTCCTTGGTGTGCTTTGCCGGACAAATTTTCCAGGGTTTGTCACGTTGCCTGGTGAGGGTCAGGTCCCTACACTAGGATATTCCTGGGAGCACTACCAGGCTGTGGACGCCCCGCCGGATGAAATTATAGATGGTGTCTTGCACCTCACGAGGGCCAAGATGGTGATCAATAGCTTTTGGGTAAATTACCCTTTTACACAATCTAAAATTAACAATGTAGCTAATTATTGTACTAATCGGTGTTGTCTCGTTTGATTGCAGACCTTCTATAGGTGTGTGGAGGGATATGAGGAGGAGGCGGCCATGGTTCTCGAGGCCGAGTGTAGGCGGTTATTACAGAACTTACGCCACGAGGCTCGGCCGCAGGCTATTCGAGACTACTACGCCAAGCGTGGTAATAAGAAGCACAAGAAGGAGTGTCGCGGAAAGTATTTGAAGAAGCAGTAGTACACGAAGGTAATTACCTATTCTTAAGGCCTTCTACGTAGTTTTCTTGATTTGATTCATAGGCGTAGCGCTCAGAATTATTTCTAATAACTTATAGGTGCCCCCGAGATGGTGTGCAGATAAGATGGAATTTTGGGAGGCGTTGGTGGATGAGTGGTGCACAGAGAACTAGCAAGCCGTCCACGATAATGCGAAGGATCAGCGTAGCCAAATGGTTGGTGTGCCACACCAACATGGCAGCACCAACTTACTTCAGTTCGGACAAAACTGGGTATGTGGTTTGCTTCATGATTCATGCAATTCATTCTTCATGCTAGCTTGAGCCCCTTACTAATACTTTGTTCCTCTCTTTTAGGCGCATCACAATAAGACGGAGATGCCACACTTCTACGACCTTCATGGCATGGCCCTTAGTGCCTCCTACAAGAAGGCGAAGGCATTCTGTGAGTATGACCTAAATGATCCAAATATCTTCACCAACATATCATCCCACCACAAGCTCGTGACATACAGGGACAAGGGGAAGGCTAGGAAAGGGGAGGACTTTATCCTAAGCCAGGGACCTTTGGATCCAGAGCTGGTGATGATATCAGGTGGTGGGAGGCCCCATGGCTTGATAGCCATTGGAGATGGGATAATACATTGTCCACTCACTCTCCCGTAGATCAAGGCGCGCCAGTAGAGCTCCTGTCCTGGGATAACACCTCGTCCACGGCCAGTCGGTCTTGCCATCGAGGTTAGTTGTACGGACTCAGAAAACGTTCATCCATTTCATTATGTGTGTGGCCATCGATCATCACTGTTCAAGAATTCTTCCGATTAACCAGTTAACTTGCCAGTTAATCGCTACTCTTAGGGTGACCGAATCGAATAACACCTATTGATCGTGTTAACTTGCCATGACGATTAATTGGACAGTTAGACCGATTAAAGAGTGGTTATACCGATTAATTAAGATGCCAGACAATTAGTCACTACTGGCCTATTAACTGGTGGGCAAACGAATCCCAAAATTTTGGCACATAATGCCTCCCACCCCCTCTTTCTACTGAATATCTAGGGTTTGGACCTCCTCGCGCTTCCTCATGCTCCTTTCATCCCCTCCTAACCTTGCTGGTGGCTAGTCGTGTTCTCAGCAGTTAGTGGCGGAGCCAGGACCAGGCCGAGGGTGCCTGGGCCTGGGGTGTGAGGATTAATTCCTTTGCTGATTCTAGCATTTTTACACTGGTGATCATGTTAATGCCTATAGCAACGAATGAGGCCCAGGGCATGGTGATAGCTTGGCTCCGCCCTGTCACCAGTCCCAGTCTCCACACTACACGTGGAAGATCTAGTTGCTCCGCCTTTCTGGTCACTTGCCTCGACCCCACCACCCTTGGACACTTACCATCCTCTCCCATGGGATGCTCCCCTATCTCTTCCTCAATAGCGTCACCAACAGATAAGGTACTACCATCTTACCCCCATACCTTAGTGGAGAATCCAGCATTCATATATTAGTACATTATGAATTACAATTTTGTAGATGGATAGATGGAAGTGTTGGTTTTGGTTGTTATGTGTAATTTATTATGTGATGTGTGTTAGCAAGTATATGGATAAGTTTAAATGTTTAATTGCTCATTTTGAATTTTGAGATTTTATATATTTGGACGTACAACGATTATTAATTTTACCTCTTATCTATTTATATATGCCTACAATAGAATATTTTGGTATATTACATAGCTAGGTGCATGGAGTTATGGTATGATACATAAAAAACTTAGATATAAGTTGGCAAGTTTCAGTTTAATCTATCGATTAATGCTCGACCGATTAATCCAGTCAATAGGCCGATTCACCGATTAATCGCTACTCCCAAGCCGACCGAGCAGCTACCAGTTATCGATTTCTTGAATAATGTCGATCATTACTGTCATAACGAGGAATGGTGTTGCAGGCTACTCTTCCGAAAGAGAGAGCGGCAAACCAGGCTGCTCTTGAGAAAGAGAGATTGCCAAGCCAGGCTGCTCTTGAGGAGAGGGACTGGACCACGACACAAATGATTGAGGAGGAGAGGTACGGGAATATCGCGGGTCAACGGGCCCTGTATGAGCTTTTTGTGGTAAGTTTTTTTCACATTAGCCAAATCATGTGCGTAATATCTGTTTCATTACTAACTAATACGACTGACTCTTCAGAGTCTGAGCGAGAAGAACGATCAAGTCCCTCCGCCTATGCCCGTCTTCTCTGCGATTGGCACGGTGAGTTTCATTTGAATGGGCATTATAAACTAGTATTAACAATTGAGTGTCATCATGCTAACTCAGACGTTGCAAAATATCTTTTCTGTAGAATAACTCCCGAGTGGCATCGCACGACACTTCTCCAGGGCAACCGTCTCCAAACGATGCCGACGGGAGCAACCCTGGTGTTTCTCTTCCTTGATGACCACGACGATAAGTTTACTCTAGTTCATTTTTGACATAATTAGATGATTTAGCTCCAGGAAGAGGAGAAGAGGAGAAGAAATAGAAGAAATGAAAATAAGGAATAAGAATAAGAAGAGAAGAAGAAGGAGAAGGAGGAGGAGGAGATGAAGGAGAAGGAGGAGGAGGAGGAGAAGAAGGAGAAGGAGTAGAAGGAGGAGAAGGTCCTTCTCCTCCTTCTCCTCCTCCTTATTCTTCTCCTTCTTCTTGATTTGTTCTTCTTGTTCTCCTCCTCAAAAATAACATACTTAACCCAAGTTAGCTCCAAAACGACATATAGTTAGCTTGGCCTCCACCTAAATGACATAATTAGCTCAGTTCGCTACAAAATGAAATATTTAATAAAGAAATGACCTATACCTAAGTTCTCTCCTAAATGACATACTAAGGCTTATGTAGAACCAAGATGACCTATTGCCCCAAACTTAGGTATTAAATGACCTATAATTAGCTTAGCTAGCTCCAAAATGGCTTAATAAGCATAATTTGCTCTGTAATGACCTATTTTACCCAAGTTAGCTTCGAAAGGACCTATAGTTAGCTAGGCTTCCACCTAAATGACATAATTAGCTTAGTTAGCTCCAAAATGGACTATTTAATAAAAATGACCTATACTTATCTAAGTTCTCTCCTAAATGACATAATAAGGCTTACGTAGCTCCAAGATGACCTATTCCCCATAACTTAGCTATTAAATGGCCTATAATTATCTTATCTAGCTCCAAAATGGCTTAATAAGCATAGTTTGCTCCGAAATGACCTATTTTACCCAAGTTAGCTCCGAAAGGACCTATAGCTAGCTAGGCTTCCACCTAAATGACATAATTATAGCTTAGTTAGCTCCAAAATGAGAAGAAGAGAAGAAGAGAAAAAATAAGAAAAGGAGAATAAGTAGAAGAAGAGGATAAAGAAAAATAGAAATAGAAATAAGAGGAAGAAGAACAAGAAGAAGAAGAGGAGGAAGAAGAGGAGAAGAGGAGGAGGAGGAGGAGAAGAAGAAGAAGAGGAGGAGGAGAATAGGAGAAGAAAGAGAAAAATAAAAAGAAGTAAGAAGAAGAAGAAGAAGAAGAAGAAGAGAAGAAGAGAAGAAGAAGAGAAGAAGAAGGAGGAGGAGAAGGAGCCCTCCTTCTCCTTCTTCTCCCTCCGTCTTCTCGTTCTTATTATCCTTCTTCTCTCCTCCTTCTTCTCCTTCTTCTTATCCTCCTCCTTCTCCTTCTTCTTTTTCTTCTCCTTCTTCTATTCCCGCTTCTTGTCTTTCTTATTCAATTTAGCTTATTTCCCCCAACAAATACATACTTAGCTAATTATCCTCCAAAATTACATAATTAGCTTAGTTAGGGTAAAAACATGATAAGAACCTTGGTTAGCTTACAACTTAACTAAGTATCCTCCAAAATGACATAATTAGCTTAGTTACCTCCAAAATGGACTATTTAATAGAAAATTACCTATACTTAGCTAACTTCTCTCCTAAATGACATAATAAGGCCTAAGAGAAGAATAGAAGAAGAAAAAAATAAGAAGGAGAAGAAGAGAAAAAAGAAGAAAAGAAGAATAAGTAGAAGAAGAGGATAAAGAAAAATAGAAATAGAAATAAGAGGACCAAGAAGAAGAAGAAGAAGAAGAAGAAGAGGAAGAAGAGGAGAATAGGAGGAGGAGGAGGAGGAGAAGAAGAAGAAGAAGAGTCGAAGAGTAGAAGAAAGAGGAAAAATGAAAAGAAGGAAGAAGAAGAAGAAGAAGAGGAGAACAAGAGAAGAGGAAGAGAAGAAGAAGAGGAAGGAGGAGGAGGAGAAGGATCCCTCCTTCTTCTCCTACTTCTCCTTCTTCTCTCCTCCTTCTTCTTCTCCCTCCTTCTTCTCGTTCTTCTTCTCCTTCTACTCTCCTCCTTCTTCTCCTTCTTCTTCTCCTCCTCCTTCTCCTACTTTTTCTTCTCATTCTTCTCTTCTTGCTTCTTCTCTTTCTTCTTCAATTTAGCTTATTTTCCCCAACAAATACACACTTAGCTAATTATCCTCCAAAATGACATAATTAGATTAGTTAGGGTAAAAACATCATAAGAACCTTGGTTAGCTCACAACTTAGCTAATTATCCTCCAAAATGACATAATTAGCTTAGTTAGCTCCAAAATGGCATATTTAACAAAAAAATGACCTATACTTAGCTAAGTTCTCTCCTAAATGAGATAATAAGGCCTAAGAGAAGAAGAGAAGAAGAAACAAATAAGAAGGAGAAGAAGAGAAAAAAGAAGAAAAGAAAAATAAGTAGAAGAAGAGGATAAAGAAAAATAGAAATACAAATAAGAGGAAGAAGAAGAAGAAGAAGAGGAGGAGGGAGAGGAGAAGAGGAGGAGGAGGAGGAGGATGATGAGAAGAAGAAGAAGAAGAAGAAGATAAGAAGAGGAGAAGAAAGAGGAAAAATGAAAAGAAGGAAGAAGAAGAAGAAGAGAAGAAGAAGAGAAGAAGAAGGAGAAGGAGGAGGAAGAGAAGGAGCCCTCCTTCTTCTACATCTTCTCCTTCTTCTATCCTCCTTCTTATTCTCCCTCCTTCTTCTCCTTCTTCTTCTCATTATTCTCTCCTACATATTCTCCTTCTTCTTCTCCTCCTCCTTCTCCTTCTTCTTTTTGTTCTCCTTCTTCTCTTCTTGCTTCTTCTCTTTCTTCTTCAATTTAGCTTATTTTCCCCAACAAAGACATACTTAGGTAATATCGTCCAAAAAGACATAATTAGCTTCGTTAGGTAAAAACATCATAAGAACCTTGGTTAGCTAATTAAAATGACTAATTAAGCTCCTAAAATACATTATAATCTCAAAACGGCATAAGAACCTTGGTTAGCTCATTAATATTATATACTTAGCTTGTTTTCCTCTATAATGACATAATTAGCCCATTTAGCTCCAAAAAGACATAATTAGCTAATTTAGCTCCAAGAAGAGGAGAAGAGGAGAAATGAAAAGGAATAAGAAAAAGAAGAAGAGAAAAAGAAGAGAAGAAGGAGAAGGAGGAGAAGCAGGAGAAGGAGCCCTCCTTCTTGTCCTTCTGCTTCTCTCCTCCTTCTTCTCCTCCTTCTGCTTCGTCTTATCCTATTCTCCTCCTCCTTCTCTTTTCCTTCTCCTTCACCTCCACCTCCTCCTTATTCTTGTTTTTCTTCTCCTTCTTCTCTTCTTGCTTCTTCTCTTTCTTCTTCAATTTAGCTTACTTGTCAGATATATGTTGTTGTTCTTCTTCTTCTGACTTTCTTATTCCCATTTTACAGAATGGATGTACTACACGCATGGAAGCTGGCATTGGAGTGCATTAGTTCTAGTTTTTATTTGAGTTGATGAACAATGTGGAACTATATGTATATGTATATATGGATGAACAATATATGTGTAATTATATGTATGTATATATGGATAAAACTTTGTATGTGTTGGTTCTTTTGATATATGGGATGTACATTGATGAACAAATGGCATTGATGAACTTTATATGTATATCATATATGTGTTGTGACCTATATATCATATATGTGCTATGAATTATATATATAAGTGGTGTGAATTAGAAAAAAGAAACAAAAATGTGGCAATATTGGCTCTTTGCCGTTTGCCAGCTGATGGCAAAGGCCTTTGGCATCAGGCAGCTGACGGCAAAGGTGCCACGTGGCACCTAGCTGTGCAACCTGGGCAACAGCAGCTGGCCATATGGGATCTTTGTCGTCTGCTGCCTCGGGAGGCTGAAGGCACAGCGGAAGGGAGGCAGACGGCAAAGAAGCTGATTCCTGCGTTGGCCCAACTCTGTGCTGGCCCATCAAGGAGACGGCAAAAAGGGGGAGGGAAGAAGACGGAAAGCCTCCGTTAGCCCTAATGGAAGCGTCGCATGTCGGCTGCTGTCTCAAATTCTTTGCCAACTGCTCAGTGTCTGACACTGACGACAAAGAGCTTTGTCGTCCGCTTAGGGTAGGCTGACGACAAAGAAGCTACAATGCCGTCGTATGCTGATGCAGAATCTTTGCCGACAGGTGTTCTCTTTGCCGTCATCGGATTGATGAATGCCGTCGGTGGAGTCCTCTATGCCGTCTGTTATGGGAGACGGCAAAGTAGTTGATTCCTGTAGTGTCTCACTTATTGCATTAGGATAAAATATTTCAAATGCTTTACTTCGGTAGCTGAACCCATTCCTTTGCATGACCTGTCATTCTCCCAGTAAATAGCTAAACCTTGCAACCTAGCATACCTGGTAGTTGCTTGATCCATGATGTGTCTTATCCTGCTATGCTTGCTATGCCTAGAGTTGTGTGAGGTCTGTTTCATCTGGGTGATGAACAGGAATGGAAGAATGTGTTCTACTAACAAAGGAATAAGTGTGGAACCAGATTTGGTAAAGGTACCGATGAAAGGCTATGTAGGAGTATATGGCGGGTTGTTTCATTAGAACCGTCCTTAGGAACGGAGTTCCGTGTATGTAATCCAAGACTACTTACTACCACATGATAGGCCCTGAAATATGACCCCGCTCGACTTATTAATTGCCTAGTACTCGGTCCAGGAGTTGCAAGTAGTTTCTCGTGTTTATAGTCATGCTGGAGGTCGTGCATAGTGCTGACCTTAGAGGTGGGCTGTGACGCGGTAGGCAGTGGCACAGTGTACCAAGTGGCACCCGGATGCTGGGCTTGGGAACCCTGTGCACATCGTTTGGGGCTGTAGCGGAAACTTCGGCCGGACTTCCGTGCGGGTTCACTCTCAAATAGGCGATAAACCTGGACTAGGTATTAGCATGGTTAACGGTCGTGGCCGACTCCCTCGCTGGGCTTCCGCTTGAAGGTTGCCGAGGTGCGTAAAGTGCACATGGGAATAAGTGGCGAGAGTGTGTGTGAAGAAGTACACCCCTGCAAGGTTATGATCTTTTAGAATAGCCGCATCCGCGGATATGGACTACTTGGAGACATATGTTGTTCATAGATAACTTTAATGGCTACAAATAAAGTATCAAGATAAGTGTGAGTATCATGTATGGCATTCCCGTAGGGAGACATGAAGGACGCCATGATAGTGTATTGTTGTCGTGGTAGCGGACTCGTGTACGACTTATCAAAGTTGTTTAAAACTATTTAAAGTTGTAGTATAGGATAGCCAAGAGTCAAAGTTGGCTTGCTGCATAGAACCACACAAACCCCTTTACGGATACATGTGCATGAGTAGATAGATCTGTTCTAAAGTCTTGTTGAGTACCTTTGTACTCTTGTTTGTTTAATAAATGTTGCAGAAGACACGCACAAGCCAACAGGTGGGTTCTATCTAGACGTCGATGATGACGAGTAGTTGGTGTCCCAGCTACGATCTGGCCCCCTTCAGAAGGGATCTGTAGATAGTCAGGCTTTATGCCTTCTCCTTTCGTCTATCTGTACTCGGACAGCTTTAGTGCTTCCGCATGGCTTGTATGACTTTGTTTGTGTGACTTGAGTGTCGGGTCATGTGACCCCTACCTGTATGCACTTATTATGCAAGACTCTTCCTAGTCTTCTAAATAAATGTGGTGATGTTGTATGGTTATGTTGTGATGCAATTGTTGTATCTATGGATATCGAGTATGTCATGTGTACGTGTGATGTATTGTGATATGTACGGGTTCGACACCTAGTCGTATGCCCTTAGTAGCTTTCTATACAGAGAAATGCCCCTTTTTGTTTCCACCGAGCCTTGGTAGTTCACTACTGCTCCGGACACATTGGTTGACCGGCATGTATCCTTCTTAGTTTATGTGTCTGTCCCGACGGGGAAATGTCACGTGATGTAATGGAGTCATCGTAGCTTGCTACGACTCCTCTACACTCGCTGATGACCGACACCTGCTATGACTAGTTATGTATGCATGTCTTTGTACAGTTGAGCCACTTGAGTTTATGACTAGTCATGTCGACCCGGGTTCTTTGACATTGGAATGCTAGCGACACAATTGCATACGTGAGTCAAAAGGCGCAAACGGTCCCGGCAAAGGTAAGGTGACAGCCGCGGGGTTAACCATGCGTGAGACCGCAAAGGGATGCGATGTGTTACAGGCTAGATTCCTATGGCTTAGGATCGGGGTCCCGACACAAAGATTCATGATCACAATGTATGACAAATTCTTTGGGCCATAAATAATGTGGCTATCTTTGCAAAGTCCGAACAAGAGCATATAATTCCTTATCATAAGTAGAATAATTAAGACTAGGCCATCTTAATTTTTCAGAAAACTATGAAACATGTTTACCATCTAGTAATAACACACCTCCAAATCCAATTCCACTAGCATCAAATTCAAGCTCGAAAGTCTTATTAAAATCATGAAGTTGGAGTAAAGGAGCATGTGTTAACTTATCTTTCAAAACCGTGAAGGCTTCTTCCTATGCGGTACCCCAAGAATAATTCACATCCTTCTTTGTAAACTCATTGAGAGGTGCAACAATGGTGCTGAAATATGTCACAAAATGCCTAAAAAACCTAGCGAGTCCAAGGAAACTTCTCACTTGTGTGACCGTTTTGGGTTGCGGCCAACTCTCAATACCTTCAATCTTGGCTTTATCAACTCCAATTCCCTGTGGAGTAACAACATAGCCAAGAAAAGATACTCGATCTGTGCAAAAGGTGCACTTCCCAAGGTTCAAGGAGACGTGCATCATGTAGAGCTGTAAAAACAGCACGCAAATGATCCAAGTGTTCCTCCAAAGATCTAATATAAATCGGTATATCATCAAAGTAGACTACCACAAATCGTCCAATGAAAGCACGTAAAACCTCATTCATTAATCTCATGAAAGTGATAGGTGCATTAGTCAATCCAAAAGGCATAACTAACCACTCATATAAGCCAAACTTAGTTTTCAATGATGTTTTCCATTCATCTCCCAATTTCATGCGAATTTGATGGTATCCACTACGCAAATCAACTTTGGAGAAAATTATAGAGCCAATTAATTCATCAAGCATATCATCTAGCCTAGGAATAGGATGACGATAATGAATAGTATTATTATTAATGCCTCTACAATCAACACACATACGCGATGTACCATCCTTTTTCGGCACTAGAATAATAGGAACAACACAAGGGCTAAGAGATTCACTTATATAACCTTTGTAGAGTAGCTCTTGTACTTGACGCGTAATCTCCTTCGTCTCCTCTGGATTGGTACGGTATGGTGCACGGTTGGGTAGTGATGCACCGGGAATTAAGTTAATTTTATGCTCAATCCCTCTAATAGGTGGTAATCCCAGTGGCACGTCTTGTGGAAAGACGTCAGTGAACTCCTGCAAAATATTAATGACAGTAGGAGACAAATAGGGTGGCATGTCCTCGAATGAAAATAATACCTCTTCGCCTACGAAAGCATAGCAAATAGATGTAGTAATATCCAAATCAGTAATATCAGATTTAGTGGCAAGTAAACAACCACTCTTCAGCTTTATTTCAGAGGCAACACTAGGTGATGATTTAGTAGGCTTATTGTGTTGCTCAAATTCCTTTGCTACAATCTCATTTTCACTCTTATGTAGTTCTGTTTTTCTTTACTAGCTCTAGCAATGTCATCTTTCATAATATGTTCAAGAGACATAGGAAGCAATGTTATATTTTGATCCTTATGAACAAGAGTATACTGATTTGTAATAATCATCACGCGTCTGGATAATCTAGAGTCTCCTCATCATAAAATCTAGAGTCTCCTCGTCATAATCACTAGCAGAATCGTATCCACCATCCTCAGTAATAGTCACTTGCAATAAAATCTAGAGGCTCCTCGTCATAATCACTAGCGGAGTCATATCCACCATCCTCAGTAATAATCATCACGTGCTTGGATGGGCACTCTCTTGCATAATGACGTCCACACTTGCAACGACGACAAATAACCTCATGTGATTGCCCTGGCGATGCCATGGATGAAGAAGAGCTCTGTGCAGGCCCGGAAGGGGTTCTATTGGCGAAGGTTGAGGCAGGGGCCTGTTTCCTGGTATCTCCAGTGGAATTGGTGGCTGAACTAGCCGGTGCTGATGTAGAAGGACGTGTGGAAGTAGATGTGGTTCGTGGCGTCCATGAGGAAGTGCGACCTACAGAAAAATTAGTTCTCGCCAATGCATGTCTATCCCGCACTTCACGTTCAGCTTTGCAAGCAAGACGAAATAAATGAGTGATAGTGTTATTATCCTTATATTCGAGAATAGTCTGAATATCTCTATTTATCCACCCTTAAAACATGCAAGCATAGTTTCATTGTCCTCAACAATACCACATCTAATCATTCCAGTTTGTAATTCCTGATAATATTCTTCTACACAATTTTTCCTTGTCTTAAACGATGTAAGTTTTGAAGTAATTCACGTTGATAATATGGGGGAACCCAACGAGTACTCATATCAATTTTCAAAGCAGCCAAGTAGTTGGAATATTAGCATGATCTATTTTACGATATTCATACCACCAAACACAAGAAAAACTAATGAAAGAACAAACAGCAGCAATAACACGTATATCTTCAGGAAATTGCAAGCATGTAAAATGTTTCTCTGTTTCTAACTCCCAAGTAAGATATATATCAGGAACATATCGAGCATCAAAAGTAGGAATGTTCAATTTAAGTTTAGGGAGATGGTCATGATCCCGTACCTGAGGGTGTGGTGCATCCCTACTGTTGCGATTGTATCCATGTGGACGACCGGCGCCTTGTTGTGGTGGTAGTTGTTCCTAGTGCTGAACTGCAACAACCTCTCCCTCATAATCGTAATCACCATCATAATGATCATCAAAATCCTCATTCTGCTCAGCCATAGAAACCTTGGTAGTTGCAGCAGTTGGAGCAGCAGCAAGAGCAGCAGCAACAGTAGTAGCAACAAGACCAAAATTCAGCACTTGGCCGACAAGCACGCGTCGCACTCGTGGCCGTTGTTGTGGTTGAAGAGGGATAGAAGCTGCAACTGGTGGTGGTAGACGGGCAAGCTCCTCATCGAACTTGGCGTTCATATTGGTGTCGAGTTTCTTCTCCATACCTTCGAGCTTGTCCATAGCCTCTCCAAAGGTGGTCACGAAATCCTATACCTACCTACCTGGTAAGACATCATTTGCTGAAATTTATCATGGAGCTCCCGGTTGGTCAGGTTCTCCTAGTAGATCTCCTTGTCGCGTGATCCTGGCATGGTTAGCAGCAATAGGAACATAGAAGAATATGAACCTACAGACTACTAGGAAGTGGTGGTGGTGGTGGTGGTGGTGGTGTGTCACAAATCCGTCAAGCAAATCTCAATTTCTTACCAATTCTTACCCAACATTAGGTGGAGATCGGCAACCGGTGTAGTCAAAACTCTCAAAGCTTGGATAGAGCGATTGCCAGTTGGTGTCAAACACACGATGTAGATCTATGTGTATCTTGGAAGGCTTATAATATGGTAGCAAGAAGGGTCAGGAAAAATCAGTTCAGAGATGCAAAATTGAAAAGACGCTCAACGACGGTACCGCGTTGGTCGTAGGCTAGACCATACGAGAGACGCGAGCCTAGAACACCAACGAAGGCACGACGACACTTACTAATAAAGGGAAGAGCCACTCTGATTTTTTTTCTGCGGTTTTTTCAGAAAATCACAATAATGGAGTGTGTCTCAAAACTCTTCCCAAGCACCAAAAACAGGATAGGAACGAAAAAAATTGACAATTTTTTATCTTTCGAGAAATAAGGGGTTGCGATAACCAAAAATTGCGACAAAAATCACTATGATGGCGAGTGTCTCAAAACTCTCTCAAAAGCCTAACAAAACGATAGGGAAAAAAATTCACCGCTCGAAATTTTGGCCTAAAAAGTGCTCTGGAAAGCGTGCTACTATTTTTTCCCGAAACCTACTCACGTAAGGAAATGCGAAACCGACAGGAAAAATATCTCGAAATTAACCTAAGGCGGAAAGGATTGTGGTGGATATATGGTGGTGGTATATGGCAGCAAGGATAATTGTGGCGTGGTGGTGGTATCTGACATCAGCGATGATGGTAGTGTGGAGGTGGTATATGGCAGCGTTGAAAGATGGTGCGGTGGCTGTGTGATAACATGTGAACAAAACTCGAAACTCTAAAGAACTAGACACTAAAACCAGCAACTCGACACGACGATGCAACTGCAATTTCAACAAAGCAAATTACTGAAAAGACTATGCAAAGGCTCATATTGGTTCGGATATGATGATCCAACCCTAACTTTTTTTGTCTTTTTCGTGGACTATAGGTATGAAGAACAGATGCGATCTAACTCCAAAAAACTGGTAAAATCTGACCGAGCAACCTGGAAATTTGATACCACTTGATAGACGCGAAGTTGTCCCTGTCTTTCGATGAGATCGTGGGTATCGTTTTGGTAGAGTTGACTTTGATGATCCAACTACGAACGTGTGAGGACGTCGCGCCTTAGCCATCGCTGAACCAACTCCGAGAGGTTATTGACCACACCGGAGCACGATCAACCTGACCACGAAGCTTTATTGATGAAGGTGGGGTTCTATGACGCCTTTGTCCGGTCGTAGATCACAAACAAAGAACGCGAAGTTGCAGCTATGGAGAACTTGTAATATAAACAAAACCCAACTCTAAACGGTGCCCTAAGGGCTGTATATATGAGGGACTAGAGAGGCAACTTCGTGAACCTTGGAGGAGGGCTCCGAAAACAGCCCTAAACTCGGTTTCCCCACACATACATACTCTACAAATAGCCTATATTATGGTATTTCGAAATTACATGGGCCTGGCCCAAAAATAAGGGGGCGCAACACCTATAATAACATATGGACGAAATTTATAAAGTGTCGTCTTGAATATTTCATCGAAAGCCTTCATGCTGTCCTTATGGCGGCTTTAGACTGCGAAAATAACCAGTGGAAGCTCCAATGTTCTCTCCCGTGCGTGCACCTTCTCCTCCATCCTTCATCCCGCTGCAACCGATATCCTTCTTGTCCATGCTAGGTCATTCATTCATGAGGACAACAAAAGTACCTAACTTAGGCAGCATCCGATGTTCATGAACATTAAAAGTATTCCCAAGAAACAAAAGTACCTGGTAATTCAATTTGCGTGCACGAGCTCTAGTAACTTGTCCAGTATGTATAGCAGTTAGGGTTGTGGGTGTAACAATGGTGTTGATGTCCTCATCAGACAGACACATCACCAAAGAAGGATACATGCCGGTCAATCAATGTGTCTGGAGCAGTAGCAAGGTACCATCCCTCGATGGAAGCACAAAGAGTCATTTCTCTATGAAGAAGGCATACGACTGGGAGGCGAATCCCACACATACCAATGCATTTTGAACATACACACAATATGCACGATATGCGTAGATACAACATGGCATCACAACATAACTCTCTGACTCGTAAGTGCCAACATAGTGTGGTATTGAAAATATGGGTCACTTGAGCCAACACTCAAAGTCATACAAGCAACAAGCGGAAGCATAACATGTTTGGTACACACATCCACCAAAAGTGGATGGAGGATCCTGAAAGTCTACAACAACCCTCCTAAAGGAGCTAGACATCTGCCTGGGATTCCCAAGCTAATCCGGTTAAAGTGGAACTTTGCATAGAAAACCATTAGTGAGAATGAGATCTCCTTTGCAAAACATAAATTAAGCAATCGTGAGTACAATGGTACTCACCTAGACTTACCTCGGCAGTACCTACATATGTATCATTATCAACAAGGGGTTTGTGGAGTTATTGCAGCAAAACAACTTTGAGTCTTGGCTAACCTATACTACGACTACAAGTAGTATCTTGGAAGTGATGAGGTGCACACGCGTCCACATATTCACGATAACAATGCACCACTATGGATCCTCACCCGTCTCCCTGTGAGAAGGCAATCCATAGCACTCACACTTATTTTGCGCATTTTAGAGTATCCATTTCATGTTGTCTATGAACAATGCAAGTCCCCAAGTAGCCCATATTTGAGGACGGGACTATTCAAACATATTAGTTACCCCTACAGGGGTATACTTCTTCACATATGTTCTCACCACTTATCACCATATGCACATCATGCATCTCAGCAACCTTCAAGTGGAAGCACTAGCGTGGGAGTCGGTCACAACCATTAACCACACAAGACTCTAGTCTAGGTTTATCGCTTATTTGAGATCGAACCCGAAAGGAAGTCTCGCCAAAGTTTCATCTATGGCCCCAAATGATGTGAGTAGGGTTCCACAAGCCCTTAATTCAGGTGCCCCTTGGTACACCATGTCACTGTGCATGTACGATAATAAATCAAATCATGTTGGGCGGCGATAAACATGGCCGCCAACACTTCTCCTACAAACACGAAAAACTAATTGCAACTCCTGAATAGAGATCTAGGCGATTAATAAATTGATAGGGTCACTGTTACCAGAACACAATGTGTGATAGTATATTTTCTTGGATAACATACACATAACTCAGTTCTTAAAGACGGCCCCAATGATAGAACCCTCTGTGTACTCCTACATGGCGTATGATTGCTACCTTTACCAAATCGAATTCACACACTTAGCTCCCACACAGCAGGACATGAACACATCAATTCTGATTCACCGCCCAGATGGTTCCCTGGATTATTTACTACCACCCAACATTAATCTAAGCACAGTACGCATAGTAAGCAAGAATGGATGAGTATCACAACAAGGGTCAAGCAGTCGTTACTCATGCTAAGTGGTTCCAAGTATTTACCGTGACAAACATAGGTCATGAAGAGGAATGCTTTCAACTACAGAGAACATATAATGGTTGACTCATTATTGTCCTAATGCAGTAAAAGAGAGCACGAGCGAGAGAGTGGGTTTATATCAGTATGCTCAAGGAGGGGTTGCTTGCCTGTACTTCTGAAGATAGAATTGTGTCTTCATTAGTGACATAAATCTCGACATCACAACAATGTCTACGGAGAGGGAACAACATTATATTCATGCAATGTACAAACAAGTTAAAGGTATGTCATCTTAAAGTACTGAATTGACATAATGCAACAATATTGCAAGTTAATGGAAGTGGAATTAAAACAAGATATAATTACAACCCCAAATTTTATTTCATAAATTTCCCTAATGATGAAATGTCCTAGTTAGTGATGTTAACTTTCTCAAACATGCATGAACATGGCATAAACAGATTCTTCATATTTTTCTCATCATTTTCATATACAAATTATTTCCATCTGAGTTATATATTATTTTATTTGAATTTTAGAAATTTGGAGCACGTTTTGAAATTCATAAATCATTAAGATTTATTTGAAATTCCACAAATTATATAGGCATAGAGGGATTCAATGGTTAACAACGCTTTGTTCCCTGGATTAATTTGTATTGATTCAGGTGGTATGTCGTGTCATGAGATGTGTTATTGAAGAGTATATTGATTTGGTTTTCCAGCCATTGTGACTAGGTAAGATGAATTAGTAATCTATTGATAGCCGAACAATACTTTTTTCGTCTTTACATGTGTTTCTTTTTTAAACTCTTTTTCATCTTTACATGTGTTTCTTGTAGAAGCTCTTGATTTCCAAGCTATGGTAGTACATATGTCAACCCACTTGCATTACTTTCATTATTGTCCTTATTTTACAACTCCTTAGATTACTTATGTTAGTGCAATTCTTTTAAATAACAAGGATATAGTCCCAGGAAACAAGCCTGCTACTTTTATTAGTGGTGCACTTGCAAGTATATTTGGTATATACTATTAGTTTCTCATGCTTTTCGGCAAATTTATAGGATAATAGTGTAGTCAATTTTTTTAGGATGTGAGCATCCCAACTACTGACAGCCACATGAAGAACAAGCATGCACAAGGTCAGCGGACCATGGAGAGCTGGAGGGCAAGTGGACCAACCGGGGAGAAGATCGCGTCATCCGAAGGCCAGCTAGGATCCATAACATCAACAAATGATTCGTAGGATCGGAGCAGATCAACACTAATTAAATCCAGGGATTAGGAGTGGTAGGCATCTAGGCTTGGATCACGGCACATAATGGCAACTTTCCTTTTTCCCTTTCTTCTCGGCGAGTGCCTTGTGACAGAAAGTGTACCATCACCTGCTACTCTCTGCAATTGATTGAACTTAAATAGAGATCGAGATTGGGGTACCTAACATCATGAAATCCAGTAGCCACCTAACACCCTTCCCTCACTACCGACCATTGTATTGGATACCTGCCCCCGGTAGCATGACAGGGAACACGTACTCACCACCATGGATCCGGTGTTGAAGGCCTACTTTGGCAACATGAGGAACGATGCTGCTTCCCACACAACAAGCAAGACGGCAACAACAAAGCCATCCTTCAAGCCGTTGCAACACAGACTGCCCAGATCTACACCGACCTCACCTGGAAGCTGGAGCTACAGGTGCAATTCGCGCAACTGGAGCTCTCCGTCGTGGCCCTCTAGGCTGCTTCGTCGTCCACAACACCATCCAACGGATGTCCGCTGATACGTCTCCAATGCATCTATAATTTTTTATTGTTCCAAGCTATAATATTATCACTCTAGGACAGTTTTAGGGTGTTTATATGCCTATTAATATTATTTTTAAGCACTAACCTATTAACCCAGTGCCAAGTGCCAACTGTTGTTTTCTTCATGTTTTTGCCTTTTCAGGTTTACAGTACCAAATGGAGTCCAATTGCCACGATTTGTTTTATGATTTTTTGTTTACCAAAACAAGAACAGATGCTGCGCGAGGGAAGGAGCACACAATAGGGCACCCTCGGGGGGTGGCCGCACCCAGATGTGTGATGCCCCTCTCTGTGGCCCCCGACGTCCTTCACTGGTCTATAAACCCTATAATATCCCAAAACCCTAGGAGAGCCACCACAAACACTTTTTCTATTGCCGCAAGTCTTTGTTCCGCTGTATGCCCTTCTGGAGCCCTATTTTGGTGCCCAGCCGGAGAGGGGATTGATCATGGAGGTCCTCTACATCATCCTCGCTGCTCCCATGGTGATATGTGAGTATTTTTACCACGAACCTATGTGTCTGTAGTTAGTACCTAGATGGCAATCTCTCTCTCTCTCTCGATCTTCAAAAGTAATCATCGCATCTTTCTTTAATCTATCTAATGTAAATCTTTTCTGTGGTGCGTTTGTTGGGATCCGATGAATTGTGGCTTTATGTTCATATTATTCATGATAAAGATTTGAGTCTTCTCTGAATTATATTATGATTCTTATGTGCATGATTATTATAGCTTCCTAAATCTCTCCGCTCTATTAAAATAGTTTGTCCAACTAGATTGATATTTCTTCACTCAGGGGAGTGCGTTGTAGTGGGTTCAATCTGTTGGAAATATGACCTAGAGGCAATAATAAAGTGGTTACTATTATATTTCCATGTTCATGATAATTGTCTTTTATCCATGCTATAGTTGTATTAACCAGAAACAATAATATATGTGTGAATACATAGACCACAATGTGTCCCTAGTGAGCCTCTAGTTGGCTAGATCGTTGATCAATAGATGGTAATGGTTTCCTGATCATGGACATTGATGTCATTGATAAGGGGATCATATCATTAGGAGAATGATGTGATGGACAAGACCAAATTCTAAGCATCGCACTGGATTGTATTGTTCGTCTAGTAAAGCTTTTCTAATGTCAAGTATCATTTCTTTAGACCTTGAGATTGTGCAACTCCCGGATACCGTAGCAGTGCTTTGGGTGTATCAAACGTCACAACATAACTGGGTGATTATAAAGGTGCACTACAGGTATCTCCAAAAGTATCTATTGGGCTGGCACGAATCGGGAATGGGATTTTCACTCCGTGTGACGGAGAGGTATGTCTGGGCCCACTCGGTAATGCATCATCATAATGAGCTCAATGTGACTAAGGAGTTATCCATGGGATGATGTGTTACGTAAAGAATAAAGAGACTTGCTGGTAACGAGATTGAACAAGGTATAGGGATACTAACGATCGGATCTTGGGAAAGTGTCATACCGGAAGACAAAGGGAATTGCATACGGGATTGATTGAATCCTCGACATCGTGGTTCATCCAATGAGATAATCACGGAACATGTGGGAGCCAACATGGATATCCAGACCCCGTTGTTTGTTATTGACCAGAGAGGTATCTCGGTCATGTCTGCATGGTTCCCGAACCCGTAGGGCCTAGACACTTAATGTTCGATAACGCTATAGTTGTAATGGGAATAGTATGTGGTTACAGAAGGTTGTTTAGAGTCTCGGATGAGATCCCGGATGTCACGAGGAGCTCCGTAATGTTCTGGAGGTAAAGATTCTATATAGGAAGTGGAGATTTGATCGCCGGAAATGTTTTGGGGATCATCGGTATTGTACCGCGGGAGGGGCGACCAGCCCCGAAGGGCTACGTGTGCCCAAAGTGGCTGGGAACCAGCCCCTAGGTGGGCTGGTGCGCCACCCACCTTGGCCAAAGGCGGACAAGGGGGCTAAGGGGGCCAACCCTAGGGCGTGGGGGCTGCCTTGGGCGGCAAGCCCACCCCTAGGGCACCGCCCCTCCTCCTCTTGGGCCGCCGCCCCTCCCATCTAGGGTTGCAGCCGCACGACCTGGGGAAACCCTCTCCTCCTCCTCCTATATATATGCAAGGTTTTGGAGCTTCTCAAAACAGAAGTTCATCTCTCCCTCAGTGCAGCCCTACCTCGTCCTTCGTAGCGCTTGGGGAAGCCCTGCCGGAGTACCACGCAGCTCCACCGTCACGTCGCCGTCGTGCTGCTGGAGCTCTCCCTCAACCTCTCCTCTCTCCTTGGTGGATCAAGGCGTAGGAGAAGTCACCTGGCTGCACGTGTGTTGAACGCGGAGGCGCCATTGTTCGACGCTTAGATCCGAATCTTCCGCGATCTGAATCGCTACGAGTACGACTTGATCAACCGCGTTCATAGTAACGTTTCTGCTTAGCGATCTTCAAAGGTATGCAGTTGCTCTACCCCTTGCTCGTTGCTGGTTTCTTCTAGATAGAACATTGTGTCACGTAGGATATGTTTTGAATTACTACTACATTCCCCAACAGTGGCATCCGAGCCAGGTTC
Organism: Hordeum vulgare subsp. vulgare; assembly: GCF_904849725.1. NCBI lineage: Eukaryota > Viridiplantae > Streptophyta > Magnoliopsida > Poales > Poaceae > Hordeum > Hordeum vulgare. Next base: position 250,966,595 of record NC_058523.1, on the reverse strand, counting down.
TATGCGTAGATTCTATACACAAGTAGAACACAAAAGTTGTCGGCGATGATTTTGTCAATTTCTTGTCGTTACTAGTCCAATCTTTTTTCGATGGTATTGTGGTATGAAGCGGCCCGGACTGGCTTTACATGTACGCTTACGCGAGACTGGTTCCACCGCCTGATATGCACTTGTTGCATAAGGTGGCTAGAGGCTGTCTCTCTCTCCCACTTTAGTCGAATTGGATTCGATGAAAAGGGTCATTATGAAGGGTAAATAGCATTGCCATATCGAAGTTGTGGCTGTCACGTAGGTAAGAAGCGTTCTTACTAGTAACCCAAATCAACCACGTAAAACTTGCAACAACAATTAGAGGACGTCTAACTTCTTTTTGCAGGGTATGCTATGTGATGTGATATGGCCAAAAGGATGTGATGTTACATATGTGATGTATGAGATTGATTATGTTCTTGTAATAGGATTCACGACTTGCATGTAGATGAGTTTGACAACCGGAAGGAGCCATAGGATTTGTCTTAATTTATTGTATGAGATGCAAGGCCATGTGATTACTTTACTTTATTGTTAACCGTTAACTATAGTAGTAGAAGTAATAGTTGGTGAGAAGACTTCGCAAAGACACAATGATGGAGATCATGGTGTCATGTCGGTGACAATGGTGATCATGTCGTGCCCTGAAGTTGGAGATCAAGGGAGCAAGATGATAATGCCATATCATGTCTCTATATGATTGCGTGTGATGTTTATCATGTTTTTCATCTTATTGCTTAGCACGACGGTAGCAAAGATAAGATGATCCCTCAATAAAATTTCGAGATAAGTATTCCCCTAAGTGTGCACCGTTGCGAAGGATCGTTGTCACGAAGCACCACGTGATGATCAGGTGTGATAGATTCTAACATTCGAATACAACGGGTGTAAGTCAGATTTACACACGCAAAACACTTAGGTTGACACGATGAGCCTAGCATGTACATACATGGCCTCGGAATACGAGAGACCAAAAGGTCGAACATGAGTCGTATGGATAATACGTTCACCATGGAGATGCTCACCATTGATGACTAGTCCGTCTCACGTGATGATCGGACACAGGCTAGTGGACGTGGATCATGTATCACTTGGATGACTAGAGGGATCACTATTTGAGTGGGAGTTCATTGAATAATTTGATTACATGAACTTAATCTAAAATTGTCTTCAAAAATATTTTAGATCCAATGGCCCATGCAAATGTCCCACTGAACTTCAACACGTTCCTAGAGAAACCCAAGGTGAAAGATGATGGAAGAAACTATGTGGACTGGGCTCGTAATTTAAAGCTCATCCTCACTGCTTCCAAGAAGGACTAGGTGACCCTATGTGTCCTTTATGCACCGCTAGGTGACCCTACCGTTCCAGCAGCAGCCCAGGACGTTCAAAATGCCTGGCAGTCGCGGAGTGATGAATACTCCCTGGTTCAGTGCGGCATGCTTTACAGTTTAGAACCGGGGCTCCTAAGGCGTTTTGACCAACATGGAGCATATGAGATGTTCCAAGATCTGAAACTAGTTTTTGAAGCTCAATCCCGGGTTGAGAGATATGAAGTCTCCGACAAGTTCTTCAGTTATAAGATGGAGGAGAATGGGTCTGTGAGTGAGCACGTACTCAGAATGTCTGGGTTGCACAATCGCTTATCTCAGGTGGGAGTTGCACTTCTGGATTACACAGTGATTGACTGAATCCTCTGGTCACTTTGACCTAGCTATAAGGGCTTCGTGATGAACTACAACATGCAAGGGATGGAGAAGACCACTCCCGAGTTGTATTCAATGCTGAAATCAGCGGAGGTGGAAATCAAGAAAGAACATCAAGTGTTGATGGTGAATTAGACCACCAGTTTCAAGAACGGCAAGGGTAAAAAGAACTTCAAGAAGGATGGCAAAGGAGTTGCCGCGCCCAGTAACCAGTTGCCAGGAAAAAGTCAAAGAAAGGACCCAAGCCTGAGACTGGGTGCTATTATTGCAAGGGAACTGATCACTGGAAGGGGAACTGCCCCAAGTACTTAGTGGATAAGAAGGTCGGCAACGTCAAAGGTATATATTATATACATGTTAGTGATGTGTACCTTACCAGTGCTCATAGTAGCTCATGGGTATTTGATACCGGTGTTGTTGCTCACATTTGCAACTCAAAACAGGAATTAAGGAATAAGCGGAGGCCGACAAAGGACGAGGTGACAATGCATGTCGGGAATGGTTCCATGCTCGATGTGATCATCGTCGCCACGCTACCTCAACATCTACCTTCGTGGTTAGTTTTAAACATTAATATTTTATCAGGATCTTGATTGATGCATGATGGTTACTCATTCAAATCTGAGAATAATGGTTCTTCCATTTATATGAGTGATACGTTTTATGGTCATGCCCCGCTGGTCAATGGTTTATTCTTGATGCATCTCGAACGTGATGTTACACATATTCATAGTGTGAGTGCCAAAATATGTAAGGTTGATAATGATAGTCCCACATACTTGTGGAACTTCCGCCTTGGTCATATCGGTGTCAAGCGCATGAAAAAACTCCATACTGATGGACTTTTGGAGTCACTCGTTTTTGCATCATTTGACACATGCGAACCGTGCCTCATGGGCAAGATGACGAAAACTCCGTTCTCCGAAATAATACATACCGATGTATGCGGTCCAATGAGCGTTGAGGCTCGCGTTGGCTATCGTTATGTTCTCACCCTCATTAATGACTTAAGCAGATATGGGTATGTCTACTTAATGAAACACAAGTCTGAAACCTTCGAAAGGTTCAAGGAATTTCAGAGTGAGGTAGAGAATCAACATGACAAGAAAATAAAGTTCCTACGATCTGATTGTGGAGGAGAATATTTGAGTCATGAGTTTGGCAAGCACTTAAGGAAATGTGGAATTGTTTCACAACTTACGCCACCTGGCACACCGCAGCGTAACGGTGTGTGTGAACGTCGTAATCGCACTTTACTGGATATGGTGCGATCTATGAGATCTCTTACTAATTTACCGCTATCATTTTGGGGATATGCATTGGAAACTTCCACATTCACTTAAAATAGGGCACCGTCTAAATACGTCGAGACGACACTCTATGAATTATGGTTTGGCAAGAAACCTGAGTTGTCGTTTCTGAAAGTTTGGGGCTGTGATTCTTATGTGAAGAAACTTCAACCTAAGAAGCACGAACCGGAAGCGGAAAAATGCGTCTTCATAGGATACCCTAAGGAAACTATTGGGTATACCTTCTATCTTAGATTCGAAGGAAAAATCTTTGTTGCCAGTAACGGATCCTTCCTAGAGAAAGAGTTTCTCTCGAAAGAAGTAAGTGGGAGGAAAGTAGAACCTGACGAGGTAATCGTACATCCTCTCGAACCTGAGAGTAGCGTAACAATAGGAAAATGTTTATGAGGCGCCTGCACCGGATAGATTAGAAGTTAACGGTGATGGTCATGAAACTTCAGATCAAGTTGCTACTGAACCTTGAAGGTCCACAAGGACATGTTCCGCACCAGAGTGGTACGACAACCCTTTCATGGAAATCATGTTGTTGGTCAACAGTGATCTTTCGAACTATGAAGAAGCAATGGCGGGCTCAGATTCCAATAAATGGCTTGAGGACATGAAATCAGAGATAGCATCCATGTATGAGAACAAATTATGGACTTTGGTGGACTTGCCCGATGATCGGCGAGCCATAGAAAATAAATGGAACTTTAAGAAGAAGACTGACGCGGATGCTAATGTGACCATCTATAAGGCTCGACTTGTCGCTATGGGTTATCGACAAGTTCAAGGTATTGATTATGATGCGAACTTCTCACCCATAGCGATGATGAAGTCGGCCCGAATCATGTTAGCAGTTGCCGCATTTTACGATTATGAGATCTGGGGAATCCACATAAAAACGGCATTCCTGAACGGCTTTTTTAAGGAAGAATTGTATATGATACAGCCGGAAGGTTTCGTCGATCCTAATAATGCTGACAAAGTATGCAAGCTCGAGCGCTCCATCTATGGGCTTGTGCAAGCATCTCAGAGTTGGAACATTCACTTTGATGAGGTGATCGAAGCTTTTGGGTTTGTACAGACTTTGGGAGCTCATTGGCATTTCTCATATTATATGTGAATGACATATTGTTGATGGGAAATGATAAAGAACTTTCGGAAAGCATAAAGGACTATTTGAATAATTGTTTTTCAATGAATGACCTTGGATAAGCTGCTTACATATTAGGCATCAAGATCTATAGAGACAGATCGAGACGCCTCATAGGTCTTTCACAAAGCACATACCTTGAAAAGATATTGAAGAAGTTCAATATGGATAAGGCCAAGAAGGGGTTCTTGCCTGTATTATAAGGTCTGAGGTTGAGCACAGGTCAACGCCCGACCAAGGCAGAAGATAGAGAAAAGATGAGTACCGTCCCCTATGCTTCAGCCATAGGCTCTATTATGTATGCCATGCTGTGTATCAGACCTAATGCGAACCTTGCCATAAGTTTGGTAGGGAGGTACCAGAGTGATCCATGAGTGGATAAGTAGACAGAGATCAAGAATATCCTAAAGTACCTAAAAAGGACTAAAGATATGTTTCTCGTTTATGGAGGTGTTGAAGGGCTCGTCGTAAAGGGTTATGTTGATGCCAGCTTAGACACAGATCCGAATGACTCCAAGTCACAAACTCGATACGTGTATATTTTGAATGGTGGGGTAGTGAGCTTGTGCAGTTGCAAGCAAAGTGTCGTGGCGACATCTACATGTGAAGTGGAGTACATAGCTACTTCGGAAGGAGCAAAGGAAGGAGTCTGGATGAAGGAGTTCATCACCAACCTAGGAGTGATTCCCAGTGCGTCGGGCCCGATGACTCTCTTTTGTGACAACACTGGTCCTATTGCCATTCCCAAGGAGCCCGGGTTTCACAAGAAGACCAAGCAAATCAAGCGCCACTTCAACTCCATTCGTGGATACATCCAGGATGGAGATATCGATATTTATAAAGTACATATGGATCTGAATGTCGCAGATCCGTTGACTAAACCTCTTCCACGAGCAAAACATGATCAGCAACAGAACTCTATCGGTGTTTGATTCATCACAATGTTACTAGATTATTGACACTAGTGCAAGTGGGAGACTGTCGAAAATATGCCCTAGAGGCAATAATAAAGTGGTTATTAATATATTTCCCTGTTCATGATAATTGACTATTATTCATGCAATAATTATATTAACCGGAAAGGTTAATACATGTGTGAATACATAGACCACAATGTGTCCCTAGAGAGCCTCTAGTTGTCTATCTCGTTGATCAATAGACGGTCATGGTTTCATGATCACGGACATTGGATCTCATTGATAACGGGATCACATCATTAGAATAATGATGTGACGGACAAGATCCAATCCTAAGCATGGCACTAGATCATATTGTTCGTGTGCTAAAGCTTTTCTAATGTCAAGTATCGATTCCTTAGACCATGACATTGTGCAATTCCTAGATACCGTAGGAGTGCTTTTGATGTATCAAATGTCACAACGTAACTGGGTGATTATAATGCTGCACTACAGGTATCTACGGAAGTATCTGTTGGGTTGGTACGAATCGAGACTGGCATTTGTCACTCTGTGTGACGGAGACATATCTCTCGGCCCACTCGGTAATGCATCATCATAATGAGCTCAACGTGACTAATGAGTTAGCCACGACATGACGTGTTATGGAACGAGTAAAGAGACTTGCCGGTAACGATATTGAACAAGGTATAGGAATACTGACGATCGAATCTCGGGCAAGTGTCATACCAGAAGACAAAGGGAATTGCATACGGGATTGATTGATTCCTCGACATCGTGGTTCATCCGATGAGATCGTTGTGGAACATGTGGGACCAACATGGATATCCAGACTCCGCTATTGGTTATTGACCAGAGATGTGTCTCGGTCATGTCAGCATGGTTCCCGAACCCATCGGATCTACACACATAAGGTTCAACGACACTAGAGTTCTAATGGGAATAGTACGTGGTTACCGAATGTTGTTCGGAGTCCCGGATGAGATCCTAGACGTCAAGAGGAGCTCCGGAATGGTCCGGAGGTAAAGATTCATATATATGAAGTGGATATTTGATCGATATAAATGTTTTGAGGATCGTCGATATCATACCGAGACCACCAGAAGGGTTCCGGGGGTCTACTGGGAGCGGGCACCAGCCCCGAAGGGCTACGTGGGCCAAAAGTGGATGGGAACCAGCCCCTAGGTGGGTTAGTGCACCACCCACCTTGGCCCAAGGCACACAACTGGGCTAAGGGGCCAACCCTAGGGCGTGGGGGCTTGGTGCTGCCCCTCCTCCTCTTTGGCCGCCACCCCTCCCATCTAGGGCTACAGCCGCATCACCTAGGGCATCCCTTATATATGCAAGGTTTTGGGGCTGCTAGACGCACAAGTTCATCTCTCCCTCGGCTCCGCCATACTTCTCCTCTTCCCTGTCCTCCCTAGTGCTTGGGGAAGCCCTCCCGGAGTACCACGCAGCTCCACCGTCACCACACCGTCGTGGTGCCGGAGCTCTCCCTCAACCTCTCCTCTCTCCTTGATGGATCAAGGCGTAGGAGACGTCACCGGGATGCACGTGTGTGGAACGCGAGATGTCGTTTTTTGGCGCTAAGATCAGAATATTCTGCAATCTGAATGGCTACGAGTACGACTCCATCAACCACGTTCATAGTAACGCTTCCGCTTAGCGATCTTCAAAGGTTTGAAGATGCTCTACCCCTTGCTCGTTGCTGGTTTCTCCTAGATAGATCCTTGTGTGACGTAGGAATTCGTTTGAATTACTGCTACGTTCCCCAACACAATCTGGTGGAGTTCTATATCCCAGTGAAAAAAAGGGACAATGACACATATTTCTATTATTGCCACTAAGGATACAATTATGGGCTTAATTCATATTGATTGAGTACTCTTTGTCTACATCATGTCATTGTTCTCCAAGCATTACTTTGTTTTACTTAATACTCTAGATGCACGCTTGATAGTGACCTATGGTTTGAGTAATAATAGTTGCAGGCATAAGTCGGCATATTTTCTTATAGACGTGATGCCTATATATTCATGATCATTCTCATGAACATCACATAACTATATATGTGCTTTTCTATCAATTTTACAAGAATAATATGTTTAACCACCATATGCCTACTACATGAGATATGCCACTAGGGAAAACTACGACCCCCGGGTCTATTCACTTATAAGTTTACAAATGCTACAATTATCTTGTTGCCTTAGTATTTATTTAAGTTGCAATTTTCAACTATAATATACACACTGTACTTGCTTGCAAATAATGAGTCAAAGGGGATTGACAACCCTCTTGCCCGCGTTGGGTGCAAGTGTTTGTTTCTTTGTGTGGAGTCGCTAAAGACTGGACTTGGTTGTTACTCCTATTAGTTCGATAAACCTTGGTTCTCCACTGATGGAAATACTTAACTACACTATGCTGCATCACCCATTCCTCTTCACAAAAAACCACAACACAAATCACAATTAGCAGGAAGGATTTCTTGCACCGTCGTCGAGGAGTATAACCAACCTACTATCAAGTAACTTGCGAGAGATTATAATTCACTTATTCTTGTTTTTATTTGCTGTTATATTTCGCTTGATTCATAAAAATCAAAAAATACAAAAAATATATATATATATTTGATGGTCACTAGTTTATTTCTTTGCTAGTCACTAGTTTACTTTCCTGCTTGTTACTTTGCTTGCTCGGTCACCATGTCTCAAGATACTACTAAGTTGTGTGACTTCTCAAATACTAATAATAATTATATTATTTGTAAACCTATACCACCCGCCACTAGTGCAAAGTCCTGTGATATAAATGTTGCATTGTTGAATCTTGTAACGAAATAATAGTTTTCGGGGAGTCCTAATGAGGATCCCGCTGGTTATCTTAATATGTATGTTGAACTTTGTGATATGCAAACTAAAAAGGACATGGATAATTATATTCTGAAATTAAAATAATTTCCTTTTTCGTTACGAGATATAGGTAAATCTTGGTTACCATCTTTACCATGTAATAGTATTGGAACTTGGGATAAGAGCAAAATGTTTTTATTAGCAAGTATTCTCCTCCTCCTAAAATTATGAATTTAAACAACGTAACCAAGAACATATTGCATGAGCTTGGGAGAGGATGAAATAAATGATTATAAATTGACCTACTCATGGTTTAAACTTGTGGATGATTGTGCAACATTTCAATGCTCAACTAAAATTTTTGTCTAGAAATCTTCTAGATTCTCCTGCAGGTGGAGTTGACATTAGGAGATTCCACCAACGTACTGCAAAAAATCATCACAAACTACTCTCAAGGGCATACTGGAAGAACTATAACTAGTAAGAAGGTAAACTCTATCAAGGAAATCACTACCTTGAGGGAAAAACATGATACTCTTATGAATTTGGTTGCTAGTAAAAATGATGACATTCATCCTAATGACATGCCCTTGTCTAATCTGATTGACTAAAATGATAATGCCATCAATGTGAATTTTATCTGGCCAAACAATTTTAATAAAAATGCATATATGTGTAATTTTAATGCTAGACCATATCCCGGTTACTTCTCTAAAAATTTATGGCAACTCTTATGGCAATTCTATTAGAAATCCTTCAAACAATAATAATAAGTTATCCTCTGATCTTGAGAACACCATTAAAGAATTTATTAGTTCTCAAAATGTTTTCAATACAATGGTAGAGGACAAGTTGCATAAAATTGATGATTCGGAGGAACATGCATAGGATTTCTCTTGATGTAAAAACTCTTAAAAGAAAAAATTTGCCACCAAAGCATGAATTTAATGAGACTATTTAATCTATCCAAATATGTATCAGTGAAAGTAAGGAGAGGACCACTAAGTTCAAAGCTAAGCGGAAATTCCAAGAAAAAACTCTTCAACCCAGTTTTTTCCAGAATTATGATGAAGATCTCAAAATGCTTGGCACTTTTCCCATTGAACCTTTGTTTAATAATACTAAAGTAAATGATGAAGGCACTGGATATGAGTTAACTCTATCTAGAGAGCATCTCAATTGCTTGGAGGGTGATGACTATAGTGGTAAAACTGAAAAAAGTGGGTTAGAGAGGTTAAAAGTTTAACTAGTGATGTGCCCACTCTCTTGGATCACAAGGATTTGAATTACGATAATTATTCTTTAGTAGGAAGTATTTCCTTTCTGCAATGCATCATTAGCTCACCCAATGCTTATGAACAAAATAAAGCTTTTACCGATCATATAGTAAAAGTTATGGTAAAAGCCATGATGAGAAACTTGAGCTAGAAGTTTCTATTCCTAGAAAGTGGCATGATGAGTGGGAACCTACTATTAAAATTCAAATCAAAGAATATGAACGCAATGCCTTGTGTCATGTAGGTTCTGGTGTTTAAACAATATCAAAATCTTTGTGTGATCTACTTGTCCTTACTAATATTCGTGAGTGTTCCCTTAATTTACATGTTGCTAACTCTACTGTCAAGAAACTTATTGGAAGAATAAATATTGTTCTCATAATTGCTAATATAAATTATGTGCATACAAATTTCTTGATATTGAATGCAACCCATCTTGTCCAATAATACTTGGGAATCCTTTTATGTGAACTATAGGTGCATTAATTGATATGAAAGAGGGAAACATACGGTTCCAGTTCCCATCAAAGAAAGGGATGGAACACTTCCCTAGAAATGGAATCAAACCACATTATGATATTATCATGAGGGATACTTATGGGCGGAGTGTCAAAGATGACAACACTTGAATCGTATGCATTATCCCTAGCTAGGGGCGTAAAACAATAGCGCTAGTTGGGAGGCAACCAAATAGTTATATTAATATATTTTTTACTTCCTGTTTGTGTGTGATAACATGATTTTGCCTTTGTAATGATTGTGTTTTTATATCTAAATTAGTGTTTGTGCCAATAGAAACTTTGAAGTCAAGTGCAGAATTTCGGTGATTTTACGCGAACTTCTTTTTGATCTGAATGTGTTACACGGTATGGTTATATGTATTCCCTAGTTGATCCAAATTTTCTAGAATTTTTGGAGTTACAAAAGTATGGTAATTAATTCTATCATTACATACTATTCTATTTTTTACAAATTCTGTTGTTGCTTCCATAGTTTCCTTGTTTTAATGATGCCATGGATTGTATCGGGGATATAAGTCACGGAGAAGTTAGAATAGAGTGAATTATGTAGTAATGAAATTTGAATCAATTTATAACAGGTGCTAAAGTATTTGACATGTTTATTATACTAACGGATCTAACGAAGTTTCTCTTGAGTTTTGTGTGCTGATACTTTCAATTTTTTGGGTGTTGTCGGAATTGGGGCTCCATGGACCCAAGGAAACGCTCGAACACAAGGGTGCACTCGTTCTCCTACCCTGTTCTACCTCACAGCTTCATGGCGGCTCTCAAGTGGCATGGGTTAGGAAGACAAGCTGAGAAACACAACGGTTTATCCAGGTTCGGGCCACTTTGAGGTGTTAAACCATAATGTACAAAGTTGGGTTCTTGCCCTAGCCGGGGGACGAAAAATTGGATACCCTCTATGGAGGCCGGGCCTCTCATATATATCGGCTTTGGTCCTCTTCCCCCGAAAACATTGGCAGGACGGGTTGTGACAACGACCATTTTAGAAGGGGGACAAGACTGCAGTCCGCTCCGACAAAGGTGGTCTTCGGGTGCAAAAGCTTCTCTCCATGATGCGCAGGTGGGCTCGGGGGGACCTCTCTTGTGCCGAGCTCCCAAATTTAGTCTCCTTGCACCAAACGGGCAACCTTTGGGAGTCGCGTCGGGAGCATGCCACCTGTCTCACATTACTTAGCATGGAAGGGCAAACTCTACACATACACGCATGTTGGCACCGCCCTTGCGTCACATGTGCAACCTGTTTCATCTACGTGAGGGAGCTGGATCATCGGACCCTACCAAGTCGCCATCATGGGGGCCCCTCCGAGGCCCTTGGCGATGGGCCAAACCAGGCTTATCCTGCCACGCCTCGCTCGCCTCGTGAGGCATGGGCCCTCGCGAGGGTGCTCCTTATAGGGCTCGCCGATGGGCCGAACTAGGCTTATCCTGCTGCGTCGCTCCCGGGGCCGCACACCGATCGTACTAGGTACCCCCAGTCCTAGGGGCCCGATAGTAGCGTAGGGCCCATGTTGGGTACGACTCCTCCCAACGGGAGGGGCGAGGCGACGTGGGCCCCTACTACTTGCGGGCGAGGCTCGACGCCTGGCATCCTATGCGACGTGGGACCCTTCCTTGCCGGAATGCTTCGGGAACCTCTCCAAGCGGAACATTGTGAAGATCATGTGCAACGCCCATCATCATTGCTCCTGACCGAAGCCATCCACTTACGCCATCGTTCCTGCAAAGACAGCTGGTTGGGGGAACGAGGCAACGCAAGTCGGAACCACCCAGGGGCCAAGCGTGGCATGCGGCGCACGGCGAGTGCACGTCGCCACTACTCCCACGACGCGTTAGGGGCCATGATTATGGCTATAAGATGACCAACACTGGGGCATGCCACCACATCGCTTCTTCCTTCTTCCTCCTCCTGTGCCGCTCCTTCATCCCTGTGCGAATGCTGCCTCCTTTCTCCCCCCTCCCATTTCATGACGATTTGAAGGGACGCATCCTGCGACGAGGCGCACACATAGCCTTCAGTGCCACGACTAGCCCCACTACAACGACGTGGGGCTTATAGCGACGAGTAAGTACCCCGACGAATCCTGATGACTTGACCTTTCAGGGCGTGCGTGCCCTAGAGGTGCCACATGGTCATGCTAGCATCGTCCTCGAACGCGCCGCCTTCCGGGGAGGCGTCCTCCTTCGCGCGCGGCCTGGCGAGGACCGTGGGACCTGCAGCACCCGCTAGAGTGCCGTCCGGGCCGTGGTTGCTTCCTGCCCAACTCACCATGCCTTCCCCACGGGGCGCTAGGAACGAGGTGGTCCCGGACCATGGCGAACCCACTCGGCAGGAGGACCGCCTGCGGCTCAGGTGTGAAGCACTTCAGGGGGAGACGGAAGCTCTCAAGGCCCAGTTGTGGGATGCCCAACCGCACTCCTCGCTGCCCTCAGGGCGGCAACGAGGAGCTGGCCACGCTCCAGACCCAAATTAAAGAAGCTCCCAACGCCGTCCATGCGGCCAAGGAAGACGTGACCGATGCACTGATGATGGAGGTGTAGCGCGCCAAGCAGTTCCTAGAGCTCGCCCTTCACGCGAACAGCGCGCTGCATTGCTTCGTCACGGATGACCCACCGCTGGCCCGTGTGCATGGCGACGGGGGCTACCTCGACTTGTTTCTCAAGGTGGTGGAGGCGCTAGAGTCGGGCGTCTCCATGGTGGACGGCGACATCAAGTCCAGCACGCGCGATTTCCTGGGCGATGCACTGACATGTGTCTTCTCGAACATGTGCCGTCATAATCCCGCGTTCGATCTCCCCCTTGTGATGCAGCTGGTGCTCGAGGATATTTGGGGCCCCCACGAGGACGAAGTGCGCGAGAACGCTGAGTTCCTCGTGGATTTGTTCGTCCAAGCGGAGACCCTGGAAGGAAGCGGTAGTCCGGGCGCCGGGGCTTCGGAGGGCCACGATGAAGACATTGCCTCCTCCTCCTAGGCTTCCCTTTTCCTGTTGCATTCAAACTAACCCGTTCCCATGTGGAGGCGTCAGATGTCATGTAACAAACCTTTCTTTTTTACTATGTCTGAGTGTCATGCTCGACGTGCCCCTTGTTCCCTCGCGAGGCCTTCCAACCCCCTCACCCGTTTCCTTAGTCTCGGCTGGAAGGCCCAGCGGCGCTGCGCCCCAACGGCCCTTTCCCATTGGTCAACAAGGCCTCGGGGGGGGGGGGGGGGGGGGTAGCCCCCGAGCACTCCTTAGTACTCGCCCTTGCATGAACAGGGTGCCGCTATGCCCTGCCTTGGTCGTCCTTCCCATGCTGCCCCTGAAACGGATCTCGCCACCGCTCCACGGGATGGCCTCGAAATCCCAGACATCAGCCACAGACGCAAGCCTCGCGAGACTGATGCCTTCACGAGGGCCTTGTCTAGCAACATAGAGACGGGCCAATCACGTGCCTGCGACGTAAACCGTGAGGCTACAAGTAGCACCTCTTAGCTTCCCGAGGCCTTTGGGCCCAACGACTATCCTGTAGTGGGGAATGGAATGGTGCGGGCGTCCCGCATCGAAGGTTCACGCACGACACGTGGCGGGAAGCATGAGTTAGGTGCTCCCGCTTCCACATTGCCTCGGTGCCTGTCTAGTTCCGCCATAGAGAAATCCTTGTGGTGATGGCACCAGCGAAGAGGTCCCATGCCGCTGAGAGGAAGACTCCAGTAATGAGAGGAGCGGGTGTGCAACGGTCGGTGGCAGAGAAGGGCCCTGCTCACGGCCTTGTTGCCGCTCTCGAGGCACTTCCTGGGGAACGCGGGCGCTCCTCCCCAGCGGCCTGCGGTTGCCTCGGCATCCGTGGTAGGGGTGCAGTCTCGGGGCGCGGTGGGCGCGACAAACGCAGTGAACGAGGGGGCCACAAACGTGGCCCGCAGGACGACGCATGCATCTGGCCCCTAAATCACGAGGTCACTCTGCCGATGCGGCTTGCGAGTTCATCATGCGGGTGGAGGGCATGCCCCGCACTTGGCTCTGGCACCCGGACTTCTTCACGGAGGAGATGGAGGAAGTCGTCCTCCCCCGACATCTTATTCCTAAGACACGGGTGGAAGTCGTCCACCCTCGGCTTATTATTCCTAAGGCGCGGGCGGAAGTCGTTCGCTCTCGGCTTCTTATTCCTAAGGCGCGGGTGGAATTCATTCGCCCTCGCTCAAGGCTTGCAGGATAGGAACGTCCTCCATTTCAAATTCGACAGGGTCTCCACGCTCTTCGTGAAGGTCTTCGGAAGTGCCAAGACACGCCTGGACTCCTGTGTAGAGGATAGCAGCGGCAGCGACAGTGGCTCCGCTAGCATCGACAATAGCGGCATCATTTCTCCTCTAGCGGCAGCGGGGTCGACAGCGACTCTGATGCCTCCCTGGGCGCCCGCGCGAAGAAGGAGGCGAACTCCAACTAAACGCGCGCGCGCCGTCTGCGCCAGAGCCTCCGGTCGTTGTGCTTTGAGGCCCGTCCTACTTTGCCTTACACCGTCCCACCTTTCTTCTCTCCAGCATTTTCTACCAAACTCAGATCCAACCCCCTATCCGAGGCACTGTGGTCCCTGAGGTGCGAGGCCCGCCTCGCGAGGCCTTGAGGGGAACCCTATGAAGGAGCGCGTTGGTGCAACGCCACGTGTTTGCCTTCTTACGTCTGGTCGTCGCGCGAGGGGTGCATCCTATGTCCTTGATGAGGTGTCGTGTGTGTGGGGTGTGCCCGTAAGGTGGAGCCCAGGTCCATATGTCCCCAACCTTGCGAAGGAACCCCACACTAAGACGTCGTGCCCTGCCCCCACGAGAGCGAGGCCCAGGTAGGCAGGCACGCGCGTGCTGCGATGGAGTTCCCTTCCCGTCGTCGTCGTCGTAGTCCCTTGGGCGAGGTACGGGGCCTTCGCTCGGTTTGGTCATGGTAAGGGAAAGACGAACCAAAAGAAATCCGAAAATCCGAAGACCGACACTTTCATTGAAAACCCGAGGCTAACTTGTTCACGAGCCCCAAAAAAGGGGGCTGCTGAATCAACACCGATCAACTAAGCGGGCTCACTCGGAGGTTGAACAGAAAGGTGAATGAAAACGGTTGCCGTATTCAGTATGGGTCAACCTTAGAAAGAACGTAGTTGCCGTATTCAGTAAGGCTGAACCTTAAAAGAAGGGTGTGACCCGTGATGTGTCTTTTTGATCGATCCCAGGCGCGATGCAAGGGCTTCTACTATGGCATAGGCATAGTTGTGATTTGACAGTCATTCCGCTAGCGCAGAGCATAGGGAGTTCCACTTGGACGTGGGAGGGGCCCTCCACCGTGGCCATGACGCCGTTTGTCATGGGGTTACGAATAGGAGGCGCTAAGTGTATCAGCCCCCTTGTTATAATGTGAGAGGGTCACGGGCGACGATAGTTGGGTGGATACCCCAGGCACAAGGCTCAGGATTTCCTAACCCGGTCTTCAGGCGCGCCCCTGAGGCACAAGCATGAGTGTCCCCCAAGAGCGCCGCTGCGTGCCCGCAAGGCGCAAACATGTGTCGTTCGCACCCCCAATGTCCAAGGGAGCACGTCACCAGGAGTGTCACCGTGTGGAGCCGCAAGACTCCAATCCATCTCTGAGTCATCTCTTCTTCGCCTCACACGTGACGGCTTGTCAAGACGGCACAACACTAAGGACCTTGGCAAGATGGCTAACATGGGTGGCCAGACTGCGAGCTAGATCTTGGTCCATTAGATTTGTCAATGTTGTGAGGACGAATCTTGCACACACACCATGTCTAACCCCCCAGCGTCGATCCTTCCTTGTATGGTCGCAGGGGCTCATAATTCCCCTATGGAGTCAGAGCATAAGAGCTTAAACTCCAAATAAACCATACCATCTCAAGTGGAAGTTAATCGAGCTTTTATACATCTGAAAAAGGCTCGCTTGTTACGAGACAAAGTACATGGTACCGCCCATGTCAGGCAATCCAAAAAATCAGCTAGCGGACATGCGGCCATTGACGCATTGATCCTCTTGACGACACACTCCACCGAGGCCTACCAAACGTCGGGGGTAGCCACAGTAGCTGCAGCACCACGCGAGGACGACTCCTGAGGCACCGACGGCTTGTGGGGCCTGGCCCCTCATGAAGCGCCCGTGCTCCCATGCTCTACTGCTTGCCAGGCCTTGAACGATGATCCCCCGTGTCCCAGGCATCCCGGACCACAGTTGTGGGCCATGGTGGTCCTCCATCTGGGCTAGGCGGTCCCCAAGTGGGAGCCCCGGGCCTAGCCCAACGATGGTGTCGGGCGCGAGCTCCTATACCAAAGGGAAGCATGCATTGTTCGAAGGCACGAGGCGCGAGGCGCCAGCATCTACTGTGGTTCTACCTAGCGTGTAGATGCGAGCGGGGGCCCGACATCGGGCCGTGCACATTTCTCGGGCAGATTCGCCTACTTATGAGTCCTCTATGTTGTGGGTGTGTGCATTGTGCTGAGAGTAGAACACCCTGCTGACCCTTCTGGGCGCGGCCGCGCAAGGGCGCGACGGAGGCGCAATGCGTGTCATCGATACTTGGAGGAACAAGAGCACGGCACCGAATATGGCTCGTCCAAGCCCCTCGAGCTTAGACCCAGGCAGGTCGCCACACTACAGGAATCAGCTTCTTTGCCGTCTGCCATCACAGACGGCAAAGAATAAATCCCAGACGGCAAAGAGAATACCACATACGGCAAAGACTAAATCCCAGACGGCAAAGAGAATACCACAGACGGCAAAGAATCTCACGGCCGGCAAAATTTCTGCGTTAGCCTACGACGGCATAGGACCTTCTTTGCCGTCTGTCCCCCCAAAGCGGACGACAAAGCTCTTTGTCGTCAGCTTTCCATAGGAGCAGTCGGCAAAGTGCTCGATACGGCAGCTGACAGGCGTTGCCTCCGTTAGGGGTTAACGGAGGCTTTGCTTTCTGTCGGGACCCTGATCCTAAGCCATAGGAATCCAGCCTGTAACACATTGCATCCCTTTGTGGTCTCACGCACGGTTAACTCCACGGCTGCAGCCTTACCTTAGCCGGGACCGTTTGCGTCTTTTGACTCACGTATGCGATAGCGTCGCTAGCATTCCAATGTCAAAGAACCCGGATCGACATGTCTAGTCATAAACCAAAGTGGCAGTTCCGCACAAGGACAGGCATACATGACCCAACAAAGAAGGTGTCGGTCATCAACGAACGTAGACGAGTCGTAGCAAGCTACAAGGACTCCATTACGTCACGTGACATTTCCCCAAAGGGGACAGACACAACAGCTAAGAAGGACACATGCCGGTCAACCAATGTGTCCGGAGCAGTAGCGAACTACCAAGGCTCGTTGGATCACAAAGGGGCATTTCCTTGTAAGGAGTGCTACTAAAGTTCACGACTAGGTATTCGAACCCCATACATATCAAGTAAGACACACGTACGCATGGCATACCGATATGTATAGATACATCGATGGCATCACAACATAACCATAAACATACAAGCTTTATTTAAGAGGCTCGGAAGAGCCACACACATATTATTACACATTAAGGGTCTCGCGACCCATAATAGCAGTCATACAATACCAGCCAGCGGAAGAATTATAAACTGTCTGGGTACAGACAGAGCAACTAGAAGGCACATGGCCTGGCTATACTACAGAGCTGACGTAGGGCCAGATCGTAGCTGGGACACCAGCTACTCGTCGTCGTCGATGTCTACGAAGAACCCTCCATTAGGGTCACAAGCAACCTCTGCAACATTATTAAGCAAACATGAGTACGAAGGTACTCAGCAAGACTTTAGGATGGCTAACTACTCATGCAAGGTATCAAGAAGGTATTGTGGGGTTTCATGCGGGAAGCCAGCATTTGACTCGTGGCTAGACAACTTGCTTTTGAAATTAGTTTTGACAACTTGATTTCTCGCACACGAGTCCACTAACACCACAACAATACACTATCGTGGAATCATTCCGTCTCCATACGGAAATCCCGTCCACGACACTCACGCTTATCTTGATAATTTTAGGAGTAGCCATTGAAGTTATCTATGAACAACATATGTCTCCAAGTAGTCCATATCCGCGGACGCGGCTATTCGAATAGATCATAACCCTGCAGGGGTGTACTTCGTCACACACGCTCCCACCACTTATCGCCATGTATACGGCATGCACCTCGGCAACCTTCAAGCGGAAGCCCAGCGAGGGAGTCGGCCACGACCGTTAACCACGCTAGTACCTAGTCCAGGTTTATCGCCTATCTGAGAGTAACCCGTACGGAAGTCCGGCCGAGGTTTCCGCCACGGCCTCAAACGATGTGCGCAGGGTTCCCAAGCCCACCATCCGGGTGCCACTTGGTACACCGTGCCACTGCCTACCGCATCACGGTCCACCTCTCAGGTCAGCACCACGCACGGCCTCCAGCATTACTATAAATACCAGAAACTACTTGCAACTCCTGGACCGAGTACTACGCGATTAATAGGCCGAGCGGGGTCATATTTCAGGGCCCAGCATGTGGTAGTATCTAGTCTTGGATTACATACACGGAACTCAGGTCCTAAGGACGGTTCCAATGAAACAACCCGCCATGTACTCCTACACAACCTTTCACCGATACCTTTACCAAATCAAGTTTAACACACGACCTTTGCTTACCGAACACATTCCACATTTCTGTTCATCTCCCAGATGACAGACCGTACACAACTCTAAGTATAGCATGCATAGCAGGATAAGGCACATCATAGCTCAAGCAACTACCAGGTATGCTAGGTTGCAAGGTTCGGCTATTTACTGTGACAAGGTTAAGTCATGCAAAGGAAGTGGGTCCAACTATCGTGGGAAAAGCAGTTGAAGCATTTGATCCTAATGCATTAAATAGGTGCAGGAGCAAGAACATAGGTGTTATCGGGATGATCAAAAGGGGTGCTTGCCTTGTTGCTCAGAGGAGGAACGATATCCGTCGGACGGATATTCGGTGGAATCCGGGGGTGCGGAGCCTACCGAAATGAACGGCAACATTCAATAACAATCATATGCAATCAAAATGATGCATGAGCATGACATGAGAATGCAAAGTGATAAGTTATTATAATCAAGATGTTTTAGGTTTAGAGTTGATTTGAATCACATTCGAATAGCAATTCAACGGGTATTCCCGGATACCGGTTTAATTGATTCGACCTGATGCTCAGATCAACCTATTGTTAACATGCATGAAATGTCATGTTATGGTACTGATTTACATCTAGGGCAGTGTGTGATCATTGCATTTATAATGAAATTTGGATATTTTTGCAAATTCCATTTATAAAGTGATTAAAAGAATTGAATTATTCCTTATTTCACAATTTAGGGTTCTGTAACTTTTTCAAACATAGTTGAAAATAGAAGAATCAGAATCCTTGAATTTTTCTGATACTTTTTCATATATAAATTATTTTCATTGGAGTTACAGATTAATTTCTATGATTTTTGCAATTTTTAGCAATTTCCTGAATTATTTCTATACTGGAAATTCCATTTATTGCATCAGGCTGACGTCAGCAGGTCAGCCGACCTGTGCAGGTCAAACCTGACAGGAGGGCCCCACTGGTCAGCCTCTCTGGGACTAATCCCGCGCTGACCAGCCCCTAATTGGGGTTTGACCAGGCGTGGGGCCCTCTGTCAACGACTCAGAGGAGGGCGATTAGGCCCTAATGGCCGGCCACGTCGACGGCCACCGGAGGGTGGTCGCCGGCGACCAAACCCGCGGCGGAGGGCTCGCCGGAGGTGACCTAGACGGCGCTGCTCCGCACGAAAACGCACGCGGTTGGCAGCTAAAGCAAGCTCGCGAAGTGGCCGATCTGGCAGGACCAACTGGGGAGGCTAGGGTCGCCGGAAGAGGCGTCGGCGACGAGCCGGAGTGGCGGCCAAAGCTCGGGCGTCGTCGGGGGCTTCGAATCTGGGGGATCCACGCTTAGTTCTTAGCTGCTACGGCATCTACGCCTCGTCCTGGAGCTTCTGGTGCTCACGGGAGGACGAGCTGGACATCGGAGGGCTACCGGCGACGAGCGGCAGCGGCGGTGCTCGTCGGGCTCCGGTGAAACTAGGGCTAGAGGAGGGGATCTACGGGGAAAGCTTAGGGGAAACCACCGCATGCTCACAGGGAGTGCAGAGAAGAGCTCAGACGGCTCGGGGAAGGCCTGGGGGCGACGAATCGACGGGAGATGTCCGGCGGCCGGAGGAAGAAGACGACGGCGTTGCGGGCGTTGCAGGGCTCGAGGGGACTTCGGCTTCTGCAGAGATGACCAGGGCGACGAGGCGGAGCTAATGGCGTGCTCGCAGAGGAGATCCTATGGCCAGGGGCACGGCCAACTCGAGCTCGAGCTTGGCTCTAATGGCGGCAGCAGGGAGAAGGAGGGTTTCTGGGCGGAGGAGGAGAACCGAGGCGGGGAATGGATAGGGGAGGCTCTGGGGAGCTTATCCCCGTCGTCGCCAGCGCGAACTGGCGGCCAGGCAGGCACGCAGGTGCGTGGCCGCGCCGGAGGAGGCGGCGGCCACCTCCTGCTGCCTACTGGCGCGGGGAAGGGGACGAGCGGCGAGATGGGCTGGGCCTGGCGTGGGCGTTGGGTAAGATTTTCTCTATTTTCTCCTTTTCTGTTTTTCTGTTTTTCTATTTGTTGCTTTGCTATTTATTTCAGCTCCAAAACAAAAAGTAAAAACTAATTTTTACCTCCTGAAATATTTGTTATAATATCCCCACTCATTTCCAAGACTTTCAACATTTTTGGAAAATTATAGTTTCTGATTTCAAATTTTTAAATTTGAAACCAGTGGCTTTTGCATTTATTTAAAATGCTTAAAGTGTCAAGAAAATAGTTTACTCCAATGCTCATTTGCTTTCATGATTTATCAGAAAGTTTGAACATTTCTTGAGGCCATTTTGGGTTCAGTGATTTTGAACTAGTTGAATTTTCCTTTAATTGAAATGGTGGCTAGGGTTTAGAGTTTTTCCTTTGCCACTTTGTTGTTTTTGTTGGAACTTCTTGGATGCAAATGCAAAGAAGACATGAGCACAATGCTATCTAGCTTAAGGTTTAGGGATGTGACAACTCACCCCCACTCAAAAGAATCTCGTCCCGAGATTTAGAAGTCGTCGGGAATAACGCAGGATATTCAAGTCGGAGACGATCCTCTCTTTCCCAAGTTGCCTCCTTTTCAGAATGATTTGACCATTGAACTTTAAGAAACTTGAGGTTTCGACGTCGAGTGGTATGCTCAGCTTGATCAAGAATACGCACGGGGTATTCTCGGTAAGAAAGATTATCTTGGAGATCAAGCGTTTCGTGGTCCACTTCACGGATAGGATCCGAAAAGCAACGCCTGAGTTGCGAGACGTGGAAAACATCATGAACTTTGGAAAGATGCGGAGGAAGTTCCAACTGGTAGGCAACTTCTCCTCGTTTGGCAAGAATGCGAAAAGGTCCAATGTAACGAGGAGCCAACTTGCCCTTGATACCGAAACGATGGGTACCCTTCAAAGGTGTAACCCGAAGATAAGCCTTCTCGTCAACTTCAAAGGTCACAGCTTTATGATGACGATCATATTGGCTCTTTTGACGAGACTGGGCTGTTTTCAACTTTTCACGAATAATGCGAACCTGCTCTTCTGCATCCTGGATCACGTCCGGGCCAAAGAGTTGCCTCTCTCCGGTTTCTGACCAATTAAGAGGTGTTCGACATCTTCGTCCATAGAGAACTTCAAAAGGGGCTTTGCCCAAGCTTGATTGATAACTATTGTTATAAGCGAATTCGGCGAATGGAAGGCACTTCTCCCAATTCATACCGAACGAAATAACACAAGCTCGGAGCATATCTTCTAGGATTTGATTCACTCTTTCTACTTGACCACTTGACTGGGGATGGAAAGCTGTGCTAAAAGATAAGTGAGTCCCCATGGCATTCTGAAAAATTTCCCAGAAGCGAGAAGTAAAGATACTTCCACGGTCCGAGTTAATTTCCAGGGGAACACCATGAAGAGACACTATTCGAGAGATATATAACTCTGCTAGGTGGCTAGCTGTTATACTCTCACGAACAGGAAGAAAATGAGCCACTTTGGAAAGACGGTCAATGACCACAAAGATAGCATTGTTTCCTTTCTTGGTCTTGGGAAATCCGGTAATGAAATCCATGCTAACTTTATCCCATTTCCATTCAGGAATAGCTAAAGGTTGAAGGGTGCCAGCAGGCCTTTGATGTTCTGCCTTAACTCGACGACAAACGTCGCAGTTAGCAACGAACTCAGCAATTTCTCTCTTCATCCTAGTCCACCAGAACCTCTGGCGTAGGTCCTGATACATCTTAGTACTACCGGGATGAATGGTGAGAGGGGAATCATGAGCCTCCTTAAGGATTAACTGCCTTAGATGTGGGTTCTTAGGAACCACTAAACGATTCTGGAAGAATACCACACCTTGATCATTTATGGAAAATTCTTTAGCGTTTCCGCTAAAAATATTCTCCTTGATCCGTGATATACCCTTGTCACGCTTTTGGCCAGCTATAATTTGATCCTTAAGAGTAGGCTTCGCCACTAGGGTAGAAACGAATCCTTGAGGGACAATATGAAGATTCAACTTCCGAAAGTCCTCATGGAGAAGTGGTTGACCTTGTTGTAGCATCAAATTGTTACAATAAGATTTACGACTTAGTGCATCGGCCATAACATTGGCCTTCCCCGGGGTGTAAGTTATCCCTAAGTCGTAATCCGAGATCAACTCAACCCACCGTCTTTGCCTGAGATTCAAATCCGGCTGGGTGAAGATATACTTCAGACTTTGGTGATCAGTGAATATTACGCAACGATTACCCAGAAGGTAATGTCGCTAGGTTTTTAGTGCATGGACCACAGCTGCAAGCTCAAGGTCATGTGTGGGATAATTATCCTCATGTGGACGCAACTGTCGAGATGCGTATGCGATCACATGACGATCTTGCATGAGAATGCAACCTAATCCCTGTCGCGAGGCGTCGCAATAGATAACAAAGTCCTTAGAGAAATCTGGTGGTAGCAACACAGGTGCGGAAGTCAGGCGTCTTTTCAGTTCCTGAAAACTATGCTCACACTGTGGTGTCCACTCGAACTTTTTAACCTTCTTGAGGAGTTCAGTCAGAGGCTTTGCAACCTTGGAGAAATTCTCGACGAAGCGGCGACAATAGCTCGCTAGACCAAGAAAACTCCTAACTTGCTTAACCGATTCAGATTGAGTCCAATCAAGGACAGCTTGAACTCTCTCGGGATTGACAGCAATACCCTTACCAGAGATTACGTGGCCTAGATAGGTCACTTCTGGTAACCAGAATTCACATTTTGAAAATTTGGCATAAAGGCGATGCTCTCGAAGTTTCATCAATACCAGCCTTAGATGCTCGGCATGTTCTTGTTCATTCTTGGAGTAGATGAGAATATCATCGAGGTATACTACGACGAATTTATCCAAATACTCCATGAAGATTGAATTCATTAGCCGAGAGAAGGTGGCTGGGGCATTGGTTAAACCGAAGGACATAACGGTGTACTCATATTGGCCATAACGAGTAACAAAGGCCGTTTTTGGAATGTCCCCGTTCTTAATCTTGATTTGATGGTATCCCAACCTCAAATCCATTTTGGAGAAGACTGAGGATCCAGCGAGCTGATCGCACAGGTCGTTGATCCTGGGGAGCGGATACTTGTTCTTTATGGTGACCAGGTTAACTAGTCGGTAATCTACAACCATCCGATCCGTTCCGTCTTTCTTCTTGACGAAGAGGACGGGACAAGCCCAAGGAGAAGAGCTAGGACGAATGAAACCTTTGCTCAAGGCCTCATCTAATTGCTTCTTAAGTTCGGCTAGCTCCAGGGGTGCCATCTTATAAGGTCTTCTGGCTATTGGGACAGTTCCCGGAACAAGATCTATCACAAACTCTACATCTCTGTCAGGTGGAATTCCTGGCAGTTCCTCTGGAAAAACATCCGGGAAGTCACGGACTACCGGAATGTCTTCAAGTTCCGGAAGAGGGTTGGCATTTAGGGAATAGAATTGGCATTTGGCAACTCGAGTAGAGACATTTACTATCTCACCCGAGGGATGGGTAAGCTGGACATTTCTAGAGTGAGTATCAATCTTGGCATAGTGAGCTGACATCCAGTCCATGCCCAAGATGATATTAATATCCGAAGATTTCAATCATATCAATGAGGCTAGAAAAACTAGCCTGTCTACTAGAATTTCATTGTCATAGGTTATCCTAGAGGTTTGCCATTTACTAACAGGGGTTTGGACAACCAATGGGATTGGCATATCACAAAATGACATGTTATGCAACTATGCATAACTTTCTGAAATGAAGGAATGAGAAGACCCAGTGTCAAAGAGAACGGACGCTGGGTGATGATTAACAAGAAGCGTACCCAGCATGAAGTCGGGATCCTCTGCAGCTTCTTCTGCTGACACACAGTTCACACGGCCACGTGCAGGAGTTGGCTTCACATAATATGCTTTGCCCGACTTGGCCTGCCCGACGGACTTTCCGGGTTGCTTGGCACCCACATTCTGAGGACACTCACGGGAATAATGCCCTGGTTCTCCACACTTGTAGCATATCACCTGGTTGGCACGTGGTGCAGCATTGCCAGCTGGACCACCATAAGCTTTTGCTGGAGGGTTGGCCTGATTCGTCTGAGGTGCCACGTAGGATGGCCTCGGAGTGTATCTTGGCGGCAGAGAACTGTTTGGAACCCACAGCCTGCGTTT
This sequence comes from Hordeum vulgare subsp. vulgare, assembly GCF_904849725.1. NCBI lineage: Eukaryota > Viridiplantae > Streptophyta > Magnoliopsida > Poales > Poaceae > Hordeum > Hordeum vulgare. Next base: position 250,942,068 of record NC_058523.1, on the reverse strand, counting down.
TGGAAACGCGGAACCAGAAGGTGAGCCAAAGTCACGGGAGTGCTTCCTTGTGGCTTCGAAGTCAGTATGACCAATCTCCGCACTGATCGCTTTGTTGACCAGGGCTTGAAAGCTTGCACACTCATGGAGGCGCAGATCTCGACGGAGCTCAGGGCTCAGACCCTTACGGAATCTTGCTTGCTTCTTGGCGTCTGTAGACACCTCCTCTGTTGCATAGCGGGCGAGGTTACCGAACTCGCGGCTAAAAGCATCCACAGACAACTTGCCCTGAGTGAAGGCACAGAATCCTCTCTCTTTCTGTCCATCAGGCCCTCTGGAATATGGTGCAGACGAAAAGTTGCACTGAAGTCTGCCCACGTGGCCACTGGTTCAGCGGGACGCATAGCTTCAAAATTCTCCCACCACAGATTGGCGGGTCCCTCCAGGAAATACGTCGCGAAGGTCACCTTGTCGGCTTCAGATACATTTGCCGAGCGAATCTTGCGTGAGATGCTGCATAGCCAGTCATCAGCGTCGAGGGGATCGACGGAATGATGAAACTTTGGAGGATTCAGCTTCACAAAGTCATTGAGGGATACTCCAGCATTCCTAGGCTGTCGAGCCGTATTCTGCTCAATACGCTCTAGCAGTCGGTTGGTCTTCCTTTTGTTTCTTTCTGCCTCAAGCATCACTTCTACCAGAGAAGGTGGGTGAGGCAGGTCTTCCTGCGACGCTTGACTACCCTCACCTTGCTCATGAACTGGGGCACGGTTCAACCTGGTGAACACCATCCTGACAAACAAACTCATAGCTTAGACCAATATCATATCATTACTAGCTATGGATTAAGAATGTACTGAACACACGGAATGCGGAAATGAATATCCGAACAACATGGTAACAAGCAACTGCTATATATACACCATGGTTCATACACACCCTTACATAGTTCAGTACAAACTTACTCGAAGAGCAAACTACTGAAATGGTGGAACTACTCATCAGAGGCTTACAAGATTCCTATACATTATTTAACTAGGCCTCCGGAATTCGTTTCACATTACTACCATACTCCACAAGTCACACAGGACTGTGAACGTACGGCTACTACCATACTATCCTTCCGCTCACAGCTCAGGCATCCGCATAGAACATCTCATAGAGATTACCTCCATGACCTGGAAGCTCAACCTGCGGATCAGGAACCACTCTAGCCTGAGATCCCTGGGATCCATAGGGACACGGATGTGGCCTTGGTCCCCTGACTGGTGGTAAGAGGGGTCCCCGAAGAGGTGTGACTCCTCCTATAGCTGGCCAGTCAACGTGGGCCGGAAGATGGGTCCTAACAGGGTTCAGCATCTCCATCTCTCCATACCCTGTCTGGACTACCGGTGCCAGCTGCGTCAAAGCTGTCCACAGGCGAGCACGGGTAGCGTAAAGCTCCAGGCGGAGAGCACGAGCATCCCTATCTCTGTTCTCTAGCATCTCAACAGTGGTCTGCAGAAGTGTATCCTCCATGGATGAATCAAAATAGGCTCCACTGAGGTATCCCTCTTCGCCAGACTGAGAGGCCGGAACATAGCAGAACTCTGAATTCTGCAGCAGTGCATGTCTCGCTCTCATAATAGTCAGCATTGAATAGGCAGCATCTTGTACTGCCATGTCAACAGTGACTCCCAACCCATAGGACCAATGGATTGGCTTCTCCGCTCTAGGGTAGTCTGGAAATACCCTAACAGTGCAGATGTACTGGCTCTGGTTGAAGTCTCGGTACTGTTCCTCCACTGTGTACTCGGGGTACCAGTGGTAACCGCACACGGACATCATCTTGACCAGCATGGCCGTATGACCCGGTACATCAATGCACCTGGTCAGACGTACCACCTGACGAGAAGGACGGCCAGGCATCTGTAAATAGAGAGTAATGCAGAGGCATTAGAGCTCTGAATGCAAAATTGGGCAGCATAACGGCTGTAAATGCTCAAAAACAAATTTTGAGACAACCCAAAAATGAAATAGCGTCACCACTCAACTATCAAGTTCAACTCTCTGATCATCAAACTTACTTCCTGCTTCCTAGGAATAAAAGAAACCCAATATCTCTGGACCCGTAGTCCTATAATCTACCGATCAAAAATCCGAGCCTAGGAGAAGATGAGTAACCTAGTCCTTAATTCCCGTAGAAAATACGAGGATGACCATAATAGAATACCTTGAGAAGAGAACAAGAGTGTTACGTTCCCTTCCACAAACAATTCCCTTATATATAACTAAAGCAATTCTAGACTCAACTTCAACCAGTTTGGCTTAGTAATCCTACAGTCAGTCAGGCTCTGATACCAACGCTGTCGGGACCCCGATCCTAAGCCATAGGAATCCAGCCTGTAACACATTGCATCCCTTTGTGGTCTCACGCACGGTTAACTCCACGGCTGCAACCTTACCTTAGCCGGGACCGTTTGCGTCTCTTGACTCACGTATGCGATAGCGTCGCTAGCATTCCAATGTCAAAGAACCCGGATCGACATGTCTAGTCATAAACCAAAGTGGCAGTTCCGCACAAGGACAGGCATACATGACCCAACAAAGAAGGTGTCGGTCATCAACGAACGTAGACGAGTCGTAGCAAGCTACAAGGACTCCATTACGTCGCGTGACATTTCCCCAAAGGGGACAGACACAGCAGCTAAGAAGGACACATGCCGGTCAACCAATGTGTCCGGAGCAGTAGCGAACTACCAAGGCTCGTTTGATCACAAAGGGGCATTTCCTTGTAAGGAGTGCTACTAAAGTTCACGACTAGGTATTCGAACCCCATACATATCAAGTAAGACACACGTACGCATGGCATACCGATATGTATAGATACATCGATGGCATCACAACATAACCATAAACATACAAGCTTTATTTAAGAGGCTCGGAAGAGCCACACACATATTATTACACATTAAGGGTCTCGCGACCCATAATAGCAGTCATACAATACCAGCCAGCGGAAGAATTATAAACTGTCTGGGTACAGACAGAGCAACTAGAAGGCACATGGCCTGGGTATAATACAGAGCCGACGTAGGGCCAGATCGTAGCTGGGACACCAGCTACTCGTCGTCGTCGATGTCTACGAAGAACCCTCCATTAGGGTCACTAGCAACCTCTGCAACATTATTAAGCAAACATGAGTACGAAGGTACTCAGCAAGACTTTAGGATGGCTAACTACTCATGCAAGGTATCAAGAAGGTATTGTGGGGTTTCATGCGGGAAGCCAGCATTTGACTCGTGGCTAGACAACTTGCTTTTGAAATTAGTTTTGACAACTTGATTTCTCGCACACGAGTCCACTATCACCACAACAATACACTATCGTGGAATCATTCCGTCTCCATACGGAAATGCCGTCCACGACACTCACGCTTATCTTGACAATTTTAGGAGTAGCCATTGAAGTTATCTATGAACAACATATGTCTCCAAGTAGTCCATATCCGCGGACGCAGCTATTCGAATAGATCATAACCCTGCAGGGGTGTACTTCGTCACACACGCTCCCGCCACTTATCGCCATGTGCACGTCATGCACCTCGGCAACCTTCAAGCGGAAGCCCAGCGAGGGAGTCGGCCACGACCGTTAACCATGCCAGTACCTAGTCCAGGTTTATCGCCTATCTGAGAGTAACCCGTACGGAAGTTCGGCCGAGGTTTCCGCCACGGCCTCAAACGATGTGCGCAGGGTTCCCAAGCCCATCATCCGGGTGCCACTTGGTACACCGTGCCACTGCCTACCGCATCACGGTCCACCTCTCAGGTCAGCACCATGCACGGCCTCCAGCATTACTATAAACACCAGAAACTACTTGCAGCTCCTGGACCGAGTACTACGCGATTAATAGGCCGAGCGGGGTCATATTTCAGGGCCCAGCATGTGGTAGTATCTAGTCTTGGATTACATACACGGAACTCAGGTCCTAAGGACGGTTCCAATGAAACAACCCGCCATGTACTCCTACACAGCCTTTCACCAGTACCTTTACCAAATCAAGTTTAACACACGACCTTTGCTTACCGAACACATTCCACATTTCTGTTCATCTCCCAGATGACAGACCGTACACAACTCTAAGTATAGCATGCATAGCAGGATAAGGCACATCATAGCTCAAGCAACTACCAGGTATGATAGGTTGCAAGGTTCGGCTATTTACTGTGACAAGGTTAAGTCATGCAAAGGAAGTGGGTCCAACTATCGTGGGAAAAGCAGTTGAAGCATTTGATCCTAATGCATTAAATAGGTGCAGGAGCAAGAACATAGGTGTTATCGGGATGATCAAAAGGGGTGCTTGCCTTGTTGCTCAGAGGAGGAACGATATCCGTCGGACGGATATTCGGTGGAATCCGGGGGTGCGGAGCCTACCGAAATGAACGGCAACATTCAATAACAATCATATGCAATCAAAATGATGCATGAGCATGACATGAGAATGCAAAGTGATAAGTTATTATAATCAAGATGTTTTAGGTTTAGAGTTGATTTGAATCACATTCGAATAGCAATTCAACGGGTATTCCCGGATACCGGTTTACTTGATTCGACCTGATGCTCAGATCAACCTATTGTTAACATGCATGAAATGTCATGTTATGGTACTGATTTACATCTAGGGCAGTGTGTGATCATTGCATTTATAATGAAATTTGGATATTTTTGCAAATTCCATTTATAAAGTGATTAAAAGAATTGAATTATTCCTTATTTCACAATTTAGGGTTCTGTAACTTTTTCAAACATAGTTGAAAGTAGCATAATCAGAATCCTTGAATTTTTCTGATACTTTTTCATATATAAATTATTTTCATTGGAGTTACAGATTAATTTCTATGATTTTTGCAATTTTTAGCAATTTCCTGAATTATTTCTATACTGGAAATTTCATTTATTGCATCAGGCTGACGTCAGCAGGTCAGCCGACCTGTGCAGGTCAAACCTGACAGGGGGGCCCCACTGGTCAGCCTCTCTGGGACTAATCCCGCGCTGACCAGCCCCTAATTGGGGTTTGACCAGGCGTGGGGCCCTCTGTCAGCGACTCAGAGGAAGGCGATTAGGCCCTAATGGCCGGCCACGTCGACGGCCACCGGAGGGTGGTCGCCGGCGACCAAACCCGCGGCGGAGGGCTCACCGGAGGCGACCTAGACGGCGCTGCTCCGCACGAAAACGCACGCGGTTGGCAGCTAAAGCAAGCTCGCGAAGTGGCCGATCTGGCAGGACCAACTGGGGAGGCTAGGGTCGCTGGAAGAGGCGTCGGCGACGAGCCGGAGTGGCGGCCGAAGCTCGGGCGTCGTCGGGGGCTTCGAATCAGGGGGATCCACGCTTAGTTCTTAGCTGCTACGGCATCTACGCGTCGTCCTGGAGCTTCTGGTGCTCACGGGAGGACGAGCTGGACATCGGAGGGCTACCGGCGACGAGCGGCAGCGGCGGTGCTCGTCGGGCTCCGGGGAAACTAGGGCTAGAGGAGGGGATCGATGGGGAAAACTTAGGGGAATAGACCGCATGCTCACAGGGAGTGCAGAGAAGAGCTCAGACGGCTCGGGGAAGGCCTGGGGGCGACGAATCGACGGGAGATGTCCGGCGGCCGGAGGAAGAAGACGACGGCGTTGCGGGTGTTGCAGGGCTCGAGGGGACTTCGGCTTCTGCAGCGATGACCAGGGCGACGAGGCGGAGCTAATGGCGTGCTCGCGGAGGAGATCCTATGGCCAGGGGCACGGCCAGCTCGAGCTCGAGCTCGGCTCTAATGGCGGCAGCAGGGAGAAGGAGGGGATCCGGGCGGAGGAGGAGAACCGAGGCGGGGAATGGATAGGGGAGGCTCTGGGGAGCTTATCCCCGTCGTCGCCAGCGCGAACCGGCGGCCAGGAAGGCACGCAGGTGCGTGGCCGCGCCGGAGGAGGCGGCGGCCACCTCCTGCTGCCTACTGGCGCGGGGAAGGGGACGAGCGGCGAGATGGGCTGGGCCTGGCGTGGGCGTCAGGTAAGATTTTCTCTATTTTCTCCTTTTCTGTTTTTCTGTTTTGCTATTTGTTGCTTTGCTATTTATTTCAGCTCCAAAACAAAAAGTAAAAACTAATTTTGACCTCCTGAAATATTTGTTATAATATCCCCACTCATTTCCAAGACTTTCAACATTTTTGGAAAATTATAGTTTCTGATTTCAAATTTTTAAATTTGAAACCATTGGCTTTTGCATTTATTTAAAATTCTTAAAGTGTCAAGAAAATAGTTTCCTCCAATGCTCATTTGCTTTCATGATTTATCAGAAAGTTTGAACATTTCTTGAGGCCATTTTGGGTTCATTGATTTTGAACTAGTTGAATTTTCCTTTAATTGAAATGGTGGCTAGGGTTTAGAGTTTTTCCTTTGCCACTTTGTTGTTTTTGTTGGAACTTCTTGGATGCAAATGCAAAGAAGACATGAGCACAATGCTATCTAGCTTAAGGTTTAGGGATGTGACACTTTCTGCCTCCCCCTTATTCTTTGTCGTCTGCCTCCCCCTTATTCTTTGCTGTTTGCTCCCCCTTATTCTTTGCTGTCTGCCTCCTCCTCCCCCCTCCACTCTTTGCCGTCTGCCTCCTCCTCACCCCTCCTCTGTGCCCTCTTCTTTGTTGTCTGCCAGCTGGAGGCAGACGGCAAAGAGCCTATATAAAAGCCCCAGGATGCACAGCTGGGTGCCATGTGGCACCTTTGCCATCTGCCAGCTGATGGCACAGGTCTTTGCCATCAGCTGGCAGACGGCAAAGAGCCCATATAGTACCTGTTTTTTTTGTTTTATATTATTTCACAGCACATATATATATATATATATTTTCCAGCACATTTATATAATTCACCATACATATATGATATATAGTTCACCACACATATACTTGCCAACACATATATATAATTCATCACATATATATGATATACATATAAATCAATGTACATACCCATATATCGAAAGAACCAACATACAAAGTATTGCACTATTTATCCATATATACATATACATATAGTTCAACATTGTTCATCAACTCAAATGAAAACTAGATGATATACATATAAAGTTCATCCATCGACATTGTTCAACTCCATGAATGCCAGCTTCCATGCATGTAGTATATCCAATCTACGAAAATGTGAATAAGAAAGTCAGAAGAAGAACAAAATCTGATGTTTTTGAGCTAATTATGTCATTTTTAGCGGAAAACAAGCTAAGAATATAATATTCATGAGCTAACCAGGTTCTTATGCCATTTTTAACTTATTATGGCATTTTGGACCTAAATGGGTTAATTATGTCATTGTTGGGGAAATTAAAGAAAGGATAATATGAAAGAGGAGAAGAAAGAGGAGGAGGAGGAGAACAAGAAGAAATCAAGAACAAGGAGGAGAAGGAGGAGGAGGAGGACAAGGACTAGAAGGTCCTTGGCCTTCTCCTCCTCCTCCTCCTCCTTCTCCTTCTTCTCTTCTTCTTCTTCTTTTTCTTCTTCTTCTTTCTTTTCATTTTTCCTATTTCTTCTCCTCTTCTCCTCTTGTTGGAGCTAAATTACCTAATTATGTCTTTTTGGAGCTAAATGGGCTAATTATCCCATTTTAGAGGAAAACAAGCTAAGTACATAATATTCATGAGCTAACCAAGGTTCTTATGCCATTTTGAGCTTATTATGGTATTTTGGAGCTAAATGGGCTAATTATGTCATTGTTGGGGAAATTAAAGCAAGGATATTATGAAAGAGGAGAAGAAAGAGGAGGGGTGGAAAAGAAGAAGAAATAAAGAAGGAGGAGAAGGAGGGGGAGGAGAAGGACTAGAAGGTCCTTGGCCTTCTCCTCCTCCTCCTTCGTCTCTTCTTCTTCATCTTCTTCTTCTTCTTCTTTCTATTCATTTTGCCTATTTCTTCTCCTCTTCTCCTCTTGTTCGAGCTAAATTACCTAATTATGTCTTTTTGGAGCTAAATGGGCTAATTATCCCATTTTAGAGGAAAATAAGCTAAGTATATAATATTCTTTAGCTAACCAAGGTTCTTATGCCATTTTGAGCTTATTATGGTCTTTTGGAGCTAAATGGGCAAATTATGTCATCTTTGAGGAAATTAAAGCAAGGATAATATGAAAGAGGAGAAGAAAGAGGAGGAGGAGGAGGAGAAGAAGAAATCAAGAAGGAGGAGAAGGAGGAGCAGGAGGAGGAGGAGAAGGATTGGAAGGTCCTTGGCCATCTCCTTCTTCTCCTCCTCGTCCTCCTTCTCCTTCTTCTCCTCTTCTTCTTCTTATTTCTTTTCATTTTTCCAATTTCTTCTCCTCTTGTTGGACCTAAATTACCTAATTATGTCTTTTTGGAGCTAAATGGGCTAATTATCCCATTTTAGAGAAAACAATCTAAGTATATAATATTCATGAGCTAACCAAGGTTCTTATGCCATTTTTAGGTTATTATGGCACTTTGGAGCTAAATGGGCTAATTATGTCATTGTTGGGGAAATTAAAGCACGGATAATATGAAAGAGGAGAAGAAAGAGGAGGATGAGGAGAAGAATAAGAAATCAAGAAGAAGGAGGATAAGGAGGAGAAGGAGGAGGAGGAGAAGGACTAGAAGGTCCTTGGCCTTCTGCTCCTTCTCCTCCTCCTCCTCCTCCTTCTCCTTCATCTCTTCTTCTTCTTCTTCTTCTTCTTCTTTTTGTTTTCATTTTTCCTATTTCTTAGCCTCTTCTTGGAGCTAAAGTACCTAATTATGTCTTTTTGGAGCTAAATGGGCTAATTATCTCATTTTAGTGGAAAACAAGCTAAGTATATAATATTCATGAGCTAACCAAGGTTCTTGTGCCATTTTGAGGTTATTATGGCATTTTGGAGCTAAATGGGCTAATTATGTCTTTTTGGGGAAATTAAAGCAAGGATAATATGAATGAGAAGAAGAAAGAGGAGGAGGAGGAGAAGAAGAAGAAATGAAGAAGAAGGAGGAGAAGGAGGAGAAGGAGGAGGAGGAGAAGAAGGACTAGAAGGTCGTTGGCCTTCTCCTCCTTCTCCTCCTCCTCCTCCTCCTCCTTCTCCTTGTTCTTTTCTTCTTCTTCTTCTTTCTTTTCATTTTTCCTATTTCTTCTCCTCTTCTCCTCTTCTCCTCTTCTTGGAGCTAAATTAGCTAACTATGTCTTTTTGGAGCTAAATGGGCTAATTATCTCATTTTATAGGAAAACAAGCTAAGTATATAATATTCATGAGCTAACCAAGGTTCTTATGCCATTTTGAGGTTATTATGGCACTTTGGAGCTAAATGGGCTAATTATGTCTTTTTGGAGCTAAATGGGCTAACTATGTCATTGTTGGGGAAATTAAGGCAAGGAGAATATGAAAGAGGAGAAGAGAAACTTACCGTAGTGGTCATCAAGGTGGAGAAACACCTGGAGAAGGGTCGTGCGATGCCGCTCGGGAGTTATTCTGCAGAATAGATATTTTGCAATGTCTCAATTAGCATGATGACACTCAGTTATTAATACTAGTTTATAATGAAACTCACCGTGTCAATCAAAGAGAAGACGGGCATCGGCGGAGGGACTTGTACATCTCTTCTCGCACAGACCCTAAAGAGTGGGTTGTATTAGTTAGTAATGAAACATACATAACACACATGATTTGGCTAATGTGAAAAAAACTTACCACAAAAAGCTCGTACAGGCCCGTTGACCCGCCTCATTCCGGGACCTCTCCTCCTCAATCATCGTGCCGTGGTCTGGTCCCTCTCATCAAGAGCAGCCTGACTTGCCAATCTCTCTTTCTCAAGAGCAGCCTCAAGAGCAGCCTGGCTTGCCAATCTCTCTTTCTCAAGAGCAGCCTGGTTTGCCAATCTCTCTTTCCGAAGAGCACCCTAAAACACCATTCCTCGTTACCACGTAAATGATCTATGGTGACACACATAATGAAATGGATGAAAGTGTTCTTAGTCCGTACAACTAACCTCGATGGCAAGTTCGACTGGCCGTGGACGACGCATTATCTCTGGACAGCTGCTCGACTGGCGCGCCTTGATCTCCGGAAGAGTGAGTGGACAACGTATTATCCCATCTCCAATGGCTATCGAGCCATGGGGCCTCCCGCCACCAGATATCATCACCAGCTCTGGATCCAAAGGTTCCTGGCTAAGGTTAAAGTCATCCCCTTTCGTAGCCATCCCCGCGTCCCTGTATGCCACGATCTTCTGATGGGATGATATGTTGGTGAAGTTATTGGGATCATCCAGGTCAGACTCAGAGAATGCCTTCGCCTTCTTGTACGAGGAAGTATAGGCCATGCCATAAAGGTCGTACAAGTGTGGCATCTCCGTCTTATTGTGATGCGCCTAAAAGGGAGGAACAAAATATTAGCATCAAGAATGATTTGCATGAATCATGAAGCAAATCACATACCCAATTTCGTCGGAACTGAAGTAAGTTGGCGCTGCCTTGATGGTGTGGCACACCAACCATTTGGCTACGCCGATCCTTCGCATTCTCGTGGACGGCTCGCCAGCTGCCTGTGCACCACTCATCAACCAACGCCTCCCAACAATCCATCTTATCTGCAAACCATCTCGGGGGCACCTCTAAGTTATTAGAAAGAATTTTCACTGCTACGCGTCTGAATGAAATCAAGAAAACTACGTAGAAGGACTTAAAAATAGGTAATTACCTTCATGTATTGCTCCTTCTTCAGAAACTTTCCGCGGCAATCCTTCTTCTGCTTCTTAATACCATGCGTGGCGTAGTAATTTCGAATAGCCTGCGTGTTGGGGATATTACTTATTAAGTGACCCGCCCAAGATGGGCCGGGTTACCAGTAAGGCGATTCATCCTTTGGGTTACTTGGGCTTCAGCCTGGGCGGTTCAAGGCCGCGGGACGGTTATGATTTCTGGAAGGTCTTCGGGTTTTTGAAGGACGGCGACCTAGAGACTATAATGGTCACGATTTGTAAGGAGGAAGGGACTCTTGTAAACCCTAAGGCCTCGACCTATATATAAAGGCGAGTCTTAAGGAGGAGATGCAGGTTAGAAATCATCGAGTGCTAGGTTAGGCAAGTTACGCCTCCCTTGTAATCGAATCCACATCAATACACACAAAGCAGGACGTAGGCTATTACCTCCTCTCGAGGGGCCGAACCTGGGTAAATCGCCGCGTTCCTCCCGTTTAACCCCTTTGAGTCGCCACCAAGGTGCGATTGCTCCAATACTAAGTCCTTTCACGAGGACATCTGCCGTGACAAAACCACGACAGTTGGCGCCCACCGTGGGGCCTACGCACGGTGGAGTTGTGTTCTCAAAGGGAGCCCTACCAGGGTTTGGGAGTTATGCGACGGCACTCATGACTCGGAGCCGCCGCGGGATAACCTAAATCGACAACCAATGATGGGGACCTGAAGCAAATTCTCTCGAATCAGGCTACAGAGTCCCCTTCGGCAAGATCAACGTCTTCATCGGCATGATCGGATCATCCGTTCCTGAGCCGGACATCTCCACCAACATCGTCGAGCCAGCCAGGTACGTCCGCCCCGTCATAACACAGAATCTAACTCGCCCGGTCTTTGTGGGGTTCACGCAGGGATCGAAGGAGCCAGAACACGTGGCGGCTTAGGAGGTTACCCCGGTCAACTCTGACGATGAGTCATCCATGGGTGATTCAGATTCCATCCGGTCTCTCCATGGAGACGGTCTCGGAGGCTTGTCACTGGCTATGGATCCGGAAATCCTTGATCGAACCCGCCGCCAGATCGCCATCTACATGGCTGGGGCAACTCAACCCGCACAAAACCCCACCGGAGGCGATGGGACCGGCGGGACATCCAGAAGTGCGTCCGCAGTCCTGGTGGATTTAGCGTCGGAAATCACGAGACTAATGTCAACTCCCCTCACGCCAGAGAACCAAGAGGAGATAAACGCAGAGTTAGCAAAGCTAAGAGAGGTGGTGGGAAAGGCCCATCAGGATGCTGAGATGGAGTCCGCCAGGATCGAGACTCGACAAGCCCAAATCACGGCCGAAAGGATGCGACTGAACACTGACAACTGGCGGCTCGAAAGACAGCAGCGCGCGTCCGACGCCGTCCATCAGCAGAGACACCAGGGTCGCCTACCCCATGACCTCAACCCGACCCGCCTGTTCGACACTCCTCGAACCCCCGGGATGGGAGCTGCCCCAGCAGGAGGGCCGGGCCGCCCACCTAACCCGCCGGTTCAGCCGACTGAGGGTCAAATTCTTCGTTTCCGGACCCCTCAAGGCCACTTCTCCAACCCGGTGGATAACTTGCTTGCCGCAATTCGCCATTTGGAGTCTCTTCCGATTCACGGCAACACCCCAGCTGAGATTGAAGCAAGGAACGTGATCGAGATGTTGAAAACGGCGGTGGTTCAAAACGCACAGTTCTCACACAGCCTTGAGAGATTGCACTCCACCCCTCAGGCGAGCTATACCAGGAGTAGGCTGGAGGATCAGCCAGTCGTAAACAGTGGCCCGCGACACTTCCCGCAGGACAATCCGCCCGAGCGGAACCCGCCGGGCAGAGATCTCCCCAACATTCAAGATGCCCAGGCCCCCCTCGCAGGGACCGGAGGGCGAGTCGGGGTACCGTGCTTGTCCCTAGCCCTTCGGAACGAAAGAATGCCCAAGGATTTCAAAGGACCAAGAAAGGTGCCTAATTACACACCAGATCTCGAACCAACATCATGGATCGAGGGCTATGAGATTGCCATGGACATGCTCGACGTAAATGAGGTGGTTTGCGCCAGATATTTCACCATGATGCTCGAGGGATCGGCGCGCACTTGGCTGAAAAACTTACCTCCCAATTCTATCCAGTCCTGGGCCGAGCTGAAAGAGCGTTTCATCAAAAACATCCGGGGAACCTGTAAACGACCGATGACGATCGTCGACTTACAACACTGCGTACAACGCCCGGATGAGTCGGCACACCATTGGTCACGGCGGGTCACGGAAATTATCCATTCATCAGATGGTATCACGGCAGCACAAGTTGTGCTTATCCTCGAGCACAACTGCCACTATGAACCGTTGGTCCAAAAATTGGGGCGACTTAAACGGAAAGTTCAGGACATGGGCGAACTGATGGACACCCTCACTAGGTATGCCGAGGCCGATGATACCAAGCATCCCGGCGAGGATGGTAAGGGTAACTCGCCCAAAAAGGGCGATTCGACAAAAAATCACACCCGTTTCCAGGGCCGCAACCGTCACAATCAGGGGACCAACGGCAAGCGTAGGCCACAGGAGGAGCCCTCGGATTTGGTTGCCAACACCAATGCCAATGACGGCAAAAAGAAAAATCGAGGTTTCAGTGGGAAAAGGCCGCGTAATTATGAAGAGCTACTCAAAGGCCCTTGCCCGCACCACGCCACGGCCGACAGCCCGGCGGGCCACTCTTGGGAGAACTATTTCGTGATGCGAGAATTTTGGGTGGAGGCAATCAAAAAGAGCCAAAACAAAGATCCGAACCGGCGCCAGGACCAACTCGCCTCGCCCAACAAAAGGCAGAACCCCTTCGTCGGTTTTCCCGAACAGGGGGCTCAGGGAGGCCCGCAACCAGGCGGCGGCCAGTACCCAGTGCACCACCAGCGGTGGTACAACCCGCCGGGAGTTTTTCAGCAGCCGCCCCCACAGGGGGCTCCACAGGACCAGGATGACAACGGGGGCTTCCGCAACAATCCCAAACAGCTAAGTAATGGGCAGTACCACGTTTTCACCACTAATGCTTGTAGGTGTGATAAAAAGGTAAATCACCGGGCGTACAACGTAACTGAGCCGGCGATTCCCAGATATCTCCACTGGTCCGAGCAGACCATAACATGGAGTAGAGAGGATCACCCGCCAAGAATAGATAACCCGGGTGACCTGGCATTAGTCGTGGCTCCCCAAGTGGGGGGTTACACCCTGTCAAAGGTATTAATGGATGGTGGCAGCAACATTAATATCCTATACTTCGACACCTTCCGGAGGATGAATTTATTGGAGAAAGACTTGATGCCTTCAACCACGGTTTTCCACGGCATTGTCCCGGGCAAGTCGGCTTATCCCATAGGCCGGGTCAGGCTCTCAGTAGCTTTTGGAACTGCGCAGAATTACAGGTCGGAGTCTCTAATCTTCGAGGTGGTCAAGCTGAAAAGCCCGTACCATGCGCTGTTCGGGCGACCGGCTTACGCCCGCTTCATGGCCCGCCCGTGCTACGTCTACCTCAAGATCAAAATGCCTGGTCCTAAAGGACCCATCACGATTAATGGAGATAGAAGAATCGCCAAGGAATGTGAGGAGGGGGACGCGGCTTATGCGGAGGTCGCCTGTGCGGCGGAAGAGCTCAAACATCATCGGGCCAATGTTGACCCGGCAGACATGTCACCACTCAAGAAGCCGACTACAGATTCTGAGTCGCCCCTCAAATTCAAACCGACGGATGATACTAAGACAATCGATTTCGTTCCTGGCGATTCATCCAAGCAGTTCACCATTGGGACGGGTCTGGACCCCAAATAGGAAAGCGCGCTCATCGAATTCATCCGTGAGAATCGGGACATCTTCGCATGGAAGCCCTCTGACATGCCGGGTGTACCAGGAGAATTAGCTGAGCACCATCTTAATATTGACCCAAAATACAAACCTGTCCAACAGTACCTTCGCAGATTTAACGAGGAGCGACGCAAGGCGATTGGAGAAGAAGTCGCCCGTCTTTTAGCCGCCGGGTTCATCGTGGTAGTCTTTCACCCCAAATGGCTGGCTAACCCGGTGTTAGTACTCAAGAAGAATGGCACTTTCCGTATGTGTATTGACTATACGGACCTCAACAGAGCTTGTCCCAAAGATCCTTTCGCTCTTCCCCGCATCGACCAAATCATTGACTTGGTGGCGGGATGCGAACGATTGTGCTTTTTGGACGCCTATTCAGGTTATCATCAGATCAAGATGGCCATGGAAGATCAGGAGAAGACGGCCTTCATAACCCCCTTCGGGGCCTTTTGCTATGTGTCCATGCCGTTCGAACTCAAGAGCGCAGGGGCAACTTATCAACGCTGCATCCAGATTGTCTTCATAACCAAATTGGCCGCAACGTCCATGCTTATGTTGACGACATTGTGATCAAGACCCGCCGGGGGGAGACACTTTTGGAAGACCTTAAGGAAGCCTTTGATAATTTACGGGTATATCAGATGAAGCTAAATCCTACCAAGTGCGTTTTTGGTGTACCTGCAGGAAAACTAATGGGTTTCTTAGTATCAGAGCGCGGCATCGAGGCTAACCCGGACAAAATTGAAGCAGTTACCTCTCTCGGGAAGCCGACGAATGTTAATCAAGTTCAGCGACTGGCGGGCCGCATTGCGGCTCTAAGTCGTTTCGTGAGCCGCCTTGGGGAAAAGGCGATTCCTCTTTATCAATTGTTGAGGAAATCCGACCGATACGTATGGACAGAGGAGGCAGACGAGCCGCTTCAGGCCTTGAAACAACAATTGGTTAACCCGCCGGTCCTGGCAGCCCCAACTGAAAAGGAGCCTATGCTCCTGTATGTCGCGGCAAATTCCAAGGCGGTCCGCGTGGCTGTGGTCGTCGAAAGAAAGGAGGAAGGAAAGGAATACTTGGTACAACGTCCGGTATACTTTATCAGTGAGGTGTTAACTCTTTCCAAATAGCGATACCCGCATTGGCAAAAACTGGTCTATGGGGTGTTCATGGCGAGTCGAAAGCTTAAACATTATTTCCAGGAGCACCCGATCACTGTGGTCAGTTCCGCCCCCCTCGGTGACGTCATCCAAAATCGGGAGGCAACAGGGCGAATCGCCAAATGGGCAATAGAGCTTGGGTCTCATCACATACAATATACCCCCCGCACAGCCATCAAATCCCAGGCACTAGTCGATTTCAGTAACGATTGGACGGAACTTCAGGTTCTGGAAGATAGGCCTGACCTTACCTATTGGACTATTTACTTTGATGGATCCAGGCAGTTGGAGGGCTCGGGGGCTGGTGTGGTGCTGATATCCCCTCAAGGAGATAAGTTCTGCTATGTTCTCCGACTCATGTTTCCCTGCACGAATAACGCGGCAGAACATGAAGCTCTGCTTCACGGTTTGCTACTGGCAAAAGAGATGAACCTAACACGAGTCAGGTGTTTTGGGGATTCAGATTTGGTGGCGCAACAGGTTTCGGGTACCTGGGATTCTCGGGATCCTATGATGGCAGCTTACAGACGAGCTGTATCTGATGTGGCGGGCTATTTTCATGGATATCAAGTAAATCATGTTGATCGGTGACTCAACGAAGCAGCTGATGCCCTCTCGCGACTCGGCTCACAAAGAAAACAGGTCCCCCCTAATGTTTTTTTGGATATCCTGCATAAACCGTCTGTGACTGTACCCACGGAGGAAGAGTTGGTGATACCAGATCCCGAGTCTCAGCTTGTGGCGGCTCTCCATGTTACTCCGGACTGGGTTCTTCCTTATCTGGCTTATCTCACTCGCGGCGAGTTACCCACCGACGAAGTTTTGGCTCCCCAGATCGTTCGACGTAGCAAATCCATGGTCATCATTAATGGCGAGTTATATAAACGGAGTGCTTCTGGGGTATTTCAGCGGTGTGTTTCCTCCGAGGAAGGATGCGTAATCCTAAATGACATTCATTCTGGATACTGCGGGCATCACGCCGGATCACGTTCTTTGGTATCAAAGGCTTTTCGACATGGTTTCTTTTGGCTGACGGCTCATGCAGATGCCGAAGACATAGTACGGCGGTGCGAGGGGTGCCAACGATATGGGAGACAGGCTCATGTGCCGGCTCAAGAATTGAGGATGATTCCCATTACTTGGCCCTTCGCGGTCTGGGGGCTGGACATGGTCGGTCCCTTTAGAATGTCCTCTAACAAGAAAACTCACTTATTGGTGGCAGTTGATAAATTCACTAAATGGGTTGAGGCGGAACCTGTTGGAGCTTGCGATGCAGAGACAGCGGTCAAATTTCTGAAAAAGCTGATTTTCCGTTTTGGATATCCGCACAGCATTATCACGGACAATGGTACTAACTTGTCCCAAGGAGCAATGCTGGATTTTTGTCGTCGAGAACATATCCGGCTTGATGTTTCTCCAGTTGCTCACCCACAGTCCAACGGGCAAGCAGAGCGGGCGAATCAGGAAGTCTTGCGAGGGATTAAACCTCGGCTCATGGTTCCCCTGGAAAAGACTCCAGGGTGTTTGGTTGAAGAATTACCTTCGGTATTGTGGAGCATTCGGACCACCCCGAATCGATCCACGGAGTTCACTCCTTTCTTTTTGGTCTATGGAGCAGAAGCTGTCCTCCCTACTGACATAAGACATGATTCTCTTAGAGTTGCCGCATATGTGGAGCGAGATAATGAGCTGGCACGTCAGGATTCCTTGGATGCCTTGGAAGAGGCGCGTGACCTGGCTGCGGCTCGTTCGGCTATCTACCAGCAAGATCTGCGGCGTTATCATAGTCGCCGGGTTAAGAGTTGGACTTTTCAGGAGGGCGACTTGGTACTTCGTCTAATACAAGATCGGGCAGGCATGCACAAGTTATCACCCCCTTGGGAAGGGTCGTTCGTCGTCAGCAAGAACCTCCGCAATGGCTCTTACTATTTGATGGATCTTCGGCCTAATCGACCGACTACAGAGGCTGAGTCAACTCGCCCCTGGAATATTGCTCACTTGCGGCCTTACTACACTTGAGCTCTTAAAGCTCCACTTTTTGTAAGTTTTTCAGTTTCATTATGAAGTAATAAAACACTCTCCGACTTGGGGGCTTCTTCATTAAAAAGTACAATTTGTGTCATCCTGTTGCGACCTTATGAGCCGACAGAACATGCATTTAGGGTGGGTGCACGAGCTTTTTGACTCGCCTCCCCCTGTCGCGACCGTATGAGCCGACGAAACCTGCATTTAGGGTGGGTGCACGAGATTTTTTGACTCGCCTCCCCCTGTCGCGACCGTATGAGACAACGAAACCTGCATTTAGGGTGGGTGCACGAGCTTTTTTGACTCGCCTCCCCCTGTCGCGACCGTATGAGCCGACGAAACCAGCATTTAGGGTGGGTTCACGAGCTTTCTGACTCGCCTCCCCCTGTCGCGACCGTATGAGCCGACGAAACTTGCATTTAGGGTGGGTGCACGAGCTTTCTGACTCGCCTCCCCCTGTCGGGACCGCATGAGCCGACGAAAGTTACATTTAGGGTGGGTGCACGAACTTTTTGACTCGCCTCCCCCTGTCGCGACCGTATGAGCCGACGAAACCTGCATTTAGGGTGGGTGCACGAGCTTTCTGACTCGCCTCCCCCTGTCGCGACCGTATGAGCCGACGAAACTTGCATTTAGGGTGGGTGCACGAGCTTTCTGACTCGCCTCCCCCTGTCACGACCGTGTGAGCCGACGAAACCTGCATTTAGGGTGGGTGCACGAGCTTTCTGACTCGCCTCCCCCTGTCGCGACCGTATGAGCTGACGAAACTTACATTTAGGGTGGGTGCACGAGCTTTCTGGCTCGCTTCCCCCTGTCGCGACCGTATGAGCCGACGAAGTTACTTTTATCTTCCCCTTTCTACATACATGTTGAATCTACCTGTAGTTCATTTGTTTTCACAGATGATGTTTTCAAAGTTTACGACAGGAGGGTGCAAAGATTTGTTTCATCCTTGGCGGATTAAGCATTATAGAAGATTCTTATAAAGGCGGGCCAAATATTTCAAGTCGCCTTAAAAAGCGATATAAGTGTTTTTCTCGCTGGAGATGTCATCAAAAAATAGTACTGACTATTACATGGCTCGCAGGCCAAATTCAGGAACGTCTACTTCGCTAAATCCTGGCGTGAGATCTGAACAACTTCGATTTGTAAATCTCCCAATACCCAATTGCACCTGGCCAAGGCAGCAAAGTCATCTTCATCGGTCAAAATTGATGCCAAGTCTGCTTCCTAGTCGAAAGGATTCTTGGGTCGCCGAGGAATCAGGTTGGTATCCACGAAGGTTGGCGGGCTGACTTTCTTATTCTTACTATCATAAGCCACCTGGTACTTCGTTAAATCAAGGCTTGCAGCGACTCGAGTTGCAGCCAGCCGAGAATCCTTGACAACTTTCTGGTAATCCTCTTCAAGAAATTCCGATCCATCGTCTTTAAGCTGAGGGAAGCCAGCGGCTACTTCTTCTAGATTGATCTCCGGGGCATACGCCAAGCAGCGACTCAGGGCAGTCAGGACACCTTTCCGGGCGGCTGACCGAGTTAACTCGCCAATCTGGGGGGGGAGTGTGGACAAACATCCAAGTACCTTCTTGATGGAAGTAATAGGCTCTTTGGCACCCATTACATCTTTGATGGTCAACACGCTGCATGTGTACAGTTGCTCTGTCAGCGTATAAATCGCCTTCAGCATCAACACACAGTCTTCTTGCAGGTTGGCGACTCTTGGACCTGGAATTTGATGATTAGTGACTTAACATCAGAAATTTGAGTATAAAAAAGGGGGGATAAGGTTGAAGATTTAGGTAAGGCGTACCAAAGATGGCTTGCGTCATGTTAGAGATATGACGTTTTAAGCCGGATAACTCCTGTTGAACAGTTGCCAGCTTCGCTTCAGCTTTCTCTGCTCTCTTCAAAGCGGCGTTTTGGTCAACTTAAGTTTTTTCTAACTCGGCTTTGAGTTTTTCCAGTTCGGCCAGAGCCAATTTATACTTATGTTCCGACTGAGTTCGGGCGTCTTGTTGTTCAGCTAAGTTTTTCCTTAAATCGCCCAGCGCCAATTCGCTCTGAGCAAGGTTTTCCTATTGAAAGTATAAAATAAAGGCAAGTCTCAGAATTACTGCAAAGCAATATCCCTGACACTTGGGGGCTAATGTATAATTTTTCAGGAGAGATTATACAGAGATCAAGACCCGGCTCATCTTTTTTATTGATGACCCGGCCCTTGGGGGTTACTGGTCGCGAAGCTTTTTCTAAATTTTCAAGACCCGGCTCATCTTTTTTATTGATGACCCGACCCTTAGGGGTTACTGGTCGCGAAGCTTTTTCTAACTTTTCAAAGACCCGGCTCATCTTTTTACTGATGACCCGGCCCTTGGGGGTTACTTGGAATAGTATAAGTATAGCAAAGTTTACCTCATGTTTGTTGTTTAACATCTTTAGCAGATTTCTCTCCATCTCATAGCTTGCCTCCAGGCGACTTGCAAAGCCAGAACAGAGTTCCTTAAACTCCAGATTTGCATAGTCGGAGAGTTTCGCCTTGGAGAGCCCAGACTCGGGAATGGCTTGAGAGGAGGATGCTACGTGTTTGGACAAAACTGTCGCTGCCGGCTTGGAAAAGCCAGAGCTAGTAATGACTACAGCATCTGGGTCTTCTGTTGTCATCAAAGGGTTCGGCGATTTAGAGGCATCCATTGTTTCCTTTGGCGACTCAGGAAGATCCACTTGAATCGCAGGCTCAACATGACCCGGATCGTCTTGAGTCGGAGTTGATTTCTTTGGAGGTTCTGAAGTTGCATCAGGAATTGATCCACTGGTTTTCCTTTTCTTGGCTTGTGCCCTAATAAAAGGGAATAAGCACGTTAAGGAATTGAAAAGATCGTTATTCTCAAAAGTCAAGGCAAGAGATTTACCCCGGAACTCGAATCATCGGTGGAAGTGTTGACATCACTGAGTCGCCGGAAGTGGGAGGAGAATTCTGCAGGAATTATATATCAATAATACAGGCAGGTTACAAATGTGATCCAAAGAAGCACGAATAATGGTTACTCATAAAAGTACCTCGCTTGGCTTTCTTTTGTTTGTTGCTGGTAAACCAGATATCAGATCGCCAGAGTGACTTCCTGTCTTCCGGTTTGAGGCGTGCTGTGTTTTCTTCAGTAAGAAATTTGGGTCCAAATGAGCATTTGGATGTGAGAAGGGGACTTTCCCACATATTCGCCGGGCCGGCTTAGGTGGAGAAGGAGATGAATCGGAGGAAACAGAAATTACCTCAACAGAGTCTTCTTGGCTTTCGTTATCTTCATTCTGTTACAAGGAGAGAGAAAGATATAAATAAAAGGTCAAAAGTGATAAGTGGCGAGTGAAAAGAGGACGGATTTACCTTTGCCCTTGGCTTTCTTAGAGCGCGGCTTGGCAGTTATCATGGCTTGCTTTTTAGGTCTCCTGGACCAGAATTTATCGCCTTTCTAGAAAGGTATATATTATGAAATCATGATGGCAATAAAACAGAAGGGATAAAAACCAAGGGCGGGTCAGTTTTGGTTACCTTGGGCGCCGGGTTAATCTTGCAAAAGGGCTTAAGGCCGATTTGGCCGCACTTTCCTGCAGGCTCGCCGGTCAGCTTTTTGATGATGGCAACAATGTCTTTTTCTGTTAATGCTATGTGAAAGTAGCATTGAGGATGATCCAGACTGCCGTCAAATTCACACATCAGACCATCTCGGCGGCTCAGAGGAAGAATCCGCCATTCGACCCAGCAGCGGATCAGGTCAACCCCGGTAAGACCATTGTTCGTCAAGGATCTCAGTTCAGACAATATTGGGATGAACTCCGACTCTTCTTCCTCGGTGAGCTTGTCTGGGAGCTTGAAGTTGACTGGAAGGCGGGTTGGCCTGTAGCCCAGAAGCTTATTCTCACCAGCAGGGGACGTTTCTTGACAATAAAACCAAAATTCGCCCCAGCCCTTGGGATGGCTAGGCATGATGAGTGAAGGGAACGGACTATCCCTACGGCGCTGGACGTTGACGCCGCCGAGTTCCAAACTGGGGCCATTGTGGAATTCCGTCTGGCGATTCAGATGAAAAAAATACCAGAATAGAGGGAAAGAAGGCTCGATCCGCAGATAAGCTTCTCAAAGAACTTGGAACTGGCTCAAATTGCTTATGGAATTGGGTCCCAGATCCTGGAGTCGGACGTTCATGAAGGTCAAAGCGTTCCTAAGAAATTTCGATCCGGGCGGCTTAAAACCCCATTCCAAATGTTCCACAAAAACTACTATTTCCCCTTCTTTGGGGTTAGGGAGATCTTCTCCCAACCCGGTGCGCCATCCAATGACATCTTGAGGATCCGAACAGCCCGCTTTCACATAATTAGCTAAGACAGTGTCACCGACCTTGGTAGGAAGCCAGTCGCTCTTGAAAACGGCGCCCATGCTACAAGTAGGTAAAAGTATGATATTACATGTCTGGAACATCTACTATATGGGATGTAGTCGGTTCATTTAACCCGCCAGAGCAAGAGGCCGGGTTGGGTTGCTATGGCGACTAATGGAAGTAGGGCTATTTCCAAAGGCTACATTTCTGCAGATGGTAAAATCTATTCGTTTCGAAGCACTAAGGGGGGATGAAGGCTGCAAACGGCTTTTTGCAAACAGTAAATGAGGAATGGATCTACCAAACAGATGTAAAACCTACGAATATAACTGGGCACGAACAATTTATTATCAAGTGACGCCCCTCGTTTGGTGAAGACATTGTGTTCAAAGATTCGCAAGTACAGCGGATAGTTAAAATTATTCAGGGCACTGGCTACCCTATCGGTGCTCGGACTAATCGATTCGAGGGAAATGAATACTATGAGCGAAAAGCTTCGAAGCTACGGCAATGGCGAAAGCACAAGCAAGGGGTGAACCTACTCCTAAGAAGGTGAATAAAGGCCTAACCTGATGCTCTCGACGAATGAAGAGATCTTCGGCGGCGGCGGAGTTCGAGGCGAGCAACGAGGTGGTCGGTGATGATGCGATGAACAATGGCGGCGGACGGATCGCCCGAGGTGCGAAGCTTGACGACGGCAACGGCTTGCAGGCGGCGCCGAAGCTTCTCGGACGAGGGCGGAAATTGCGGCCGGCGGCGGAGCCCTCGGGAAGCGATGAGGCCTTTGCTGTGATAATGGGGGGGACTGACAAGACTGGTAGGTGGGGAGCACCAGCCCTGTCCCTTCCGTCTATTTATCAGGACGGGCGCTGGAATCGAGGCGCCGTGAGCGGGAACCGTTGGGGAATAAAAAGATTCGCCGTGATGACGTCCGAAGATTTTGGGATAATGATGCACTAAAGATCCGTTGGGATTATGTGAATTTTCCCGAGAATCGAGGGATAAGAAGATGCCAACAGGAAATGGTTTGGCGACTCAAAGATTTTTTCGGTGCCAGATGGCGAGTTACAATTTCTGACGTATGGAGAAAGACGAAGGAGTGAATCACCTTCAACTAAGCGGAAGCACGGGCATGAAAGTTCAAGTCAATTTGGGGCCTAATGTTGGGGATATTACTTATTAAGTGACCCGCCCAAGATGGGCCGGGTTACCAGTAAGGCGATTCATCCTTTGGGTTACTTGGGCTTCAGCCTGGGCGGTTCAAGGCCGCGGGACGGTTATGATTTCTGGAAGGTCTTCGGGTTTTTGAAGGACGGCGACCTAGAGACTATAATGGTCACGATTTGTAAGGAGGAAGGGACTCTTGTAAACCCTAAGGCCTCGACCTATATATAAAGGCGAGTCTTAAGGAGGAGAGGTAGGTTAGAAATCATCGAGTGCTAGGTTAGGCAAGTTACGCCTCCCTTGTAATCGAATCCACATCTATACACACAAAGCAGGACGTAGGCCATTACCTCCTCTCGAGGGGCCGAACCTGGGTAAATCGCCGCGTTCCTCCCGTTTAACCCCTTTGAGTCGCCACCAAGGTGCGATGGCTCCAATACTAAGTCCTTTCACGAGGATATCTGCCGTGACAAAACCACGACACTGCGGCCGAGCCTCGTGGCGCAAGTTCTGTTGTAACCGCCTACACTCAGCCTCGAGAACCCTGGCCTCCTCCTCCTCATATCCATCCTCACACTTATAGAAGGTCTGCAATCAAACGTGAAAACACCGATTAGTACAATAATTAGCTATATTGTTAATTTTAGATTCTGTAAAAGGATAATTTACCCAAAAGCTCTTGATCACCATCTCGGCCCTCGTGTGGCACAAGACACCATCTATAATCTCCTCCGGCGGGGCCCGCGCAGGCTGGTAGTGCTCCCAGGAAAATCCTAGTGTAGGAACTTGACCCTCACCAGGCAACGTGACAAACCCCGGGAAATTTGTCCGGCAAAGCAGACCAAGGACGGAGTTCGGCCTGCGGACTCCAAGAGAGTGTACCCATCCACTGCGATATGATAAGGTCAACGCATTAGATATTTGAACAAACTTGAAGGCAAAAGTTAAAAAAAGAGTAAATGTACTTACCTATCTCCTTCAGGTTTAATCATCGGCCTCTGCTCGCGGGTAGCCGGCGCGACCGGCAGACGTGTACTACCATGCTTGTACACGGTGGCCCCGTCCACCGGCACATCGCCCTCACTATCCGTAAGCTCATCCCCGCCATCCCCGCCCCCTGAGCCACCCGGACCCTCGGTCCAATCCGGCAACTCGGTACGATCCGGCTAGGTCTCCCATCCGGGCCTCTCCACGTCGGGTGAAGCATCCGGAACCGTAGTCTCCTCCGGCTGCTCCTGGGCCGAATGCACCTCGACCCGAGGCTGCTCCTGGACCGGAGTCTCATGGGACGAATGCCCCTCAACAACAGGCTCCTGGAACGGAGTCCCCGTAGTCTTCTCCGCAAACGGGTCGACCATAGTAGTCCTATGCTCGGGTGAATGAGCTGGTGGTGGTGGCGAGGACGGCTCAACAGTCCTCCTGGATCTTCCTCGGCCACCACCTCTCCCTGTACCCTTCCCCTTCTTCCCTACCCAACCAGCACCTCTCCTAGTGGGCAATGCCACCGACGAAGAAGAACCCACGGGTGGTGTCGACAGACTGTCTGCCAAGGCTCTACGGAGAGATAGGGGTGTAAGGGAAGTACCACCCCTCGTGCGGGGCGCCTCGGAAGAACCCGTCGAGCGATCTGGACCAGCGCCCACCATCTTTCCACACCTGGTGACCTGCCATGATAAAGATTAAAATAAATTAGTACAACATAAAAAAAATTGAATAACTGACATGAATAATAATATGTAAATGAATAATCAATATTAAAAAATATATAATTTAAGTTGTGAATCTTACAAACTAATAATCATCATCAATAAATGCGTCATCATCATCACTATCACGCATGTCTTCATGAATGACGTGCTCGTCGGGTTCAATGGCGTGAAGGTATGAAAGGGGTGTGATGTCCAGGCTGCGAGAATGAAAAGGATACTAGATGACTTTGCCACGACGACAGGGCTCAGGATTAACTATCAGAAATCCACCCTAGTTCCTATCAATGTGACACAAGAGGTATGTGACAACATCATCTCGATCTTTTGTTATGCGCAGGCGACAATGGCGTTCACCTATCTAGGGCTCTCGCTGGGTACATCTAAACCTACTGTCGTGGATATGACACTTCTAGTTTGTAAAGCGGAGAGGAAAATCACAGCTGCCATGGCACTGATGTCGCATTCGGGCAGATTGGCTTTGATGAACTCACTGGTCACGTCGCTACTCGTGTACCCAATGAGGACTCTCAGAATCCCCACAACGATTGTAGAACAATTTGATAAACTTCGGAGGAGGTGCCTATGGAGAAAAAAGACTGAAGATGGATTCAAAAGTAATGCTCTAGTAGCATGGAACGCAGTTTGCCGCCCGAAAGAGAATGGCGGCCTAGGGGTCCTGAACCTCAAACTACAGAATGACGCGATGCTTCTAAAGATGCTTCACAAGTTCTACAACAGAAAAGAAATCCCATGGGTAGCATTGATCTGGAATACACACTACGGGGAAGCAATCCCCCACGCACAAGATCATTTTGGCTCTTTTTGGTGGCGAGAACTGACTAAACTTATGTCGGTGTTCCGTGGTATAACACAAGTCAATGTTAACAATGGCCTCTCGACGCTCTTTTGGAAAGACAACTGGAACAATGTCGTATATGCAGAAAAATTCCCTCGGGCTTTCTCCTTTGCTATAACTGAAGATGCCTCGGTTCGGAACTTCTTGGGGACTAGCTCGCTTCAAGAAGCCTTCTCGCTGCCCCTGTCAGAATAAGCGCATGATGAACTCAGGATGATGCAACAAGAAATCAGAGACGTGCAGCTAAACCCTAGGGGAGATGACTGTTTGTGTTCTTGGGGGGCTGGCACCTTTGAAACGGCAGCATATCGACGTTTCTATTTCAAAGAGACTACGGTGCATCCAGCGTTTCACTGGCTGTGAAAACAAAGTGTCTCCCAAAGATCAAGCTATTTGGATGGTTTTTGCTGATGGACAGGCTCTTTTTTGAATGCAGCTTTAGCCAACGCTGTTGGAATATGCTCAACATCGAATGGTCAGAACAACAACATAGACTAGAGGAACTACAGCATCAGAGGACAGCACACCCCAGGGACATGTTCATGGATGTTTTTCTGGTGTCAGCTTGGAGTATATGTAAGGAAAGAAATAACAAGTGCTTTGAGCAAATAACCCCATCTCTTGGGGCTTGGCGACGTCGGTTTGTACAAGACTTCTCCAATCTTAGAAACCGTGTGCCTACTAGCAAGGTGCAAAACATAGATAACACTGTGGCCACCCTAGCTGATACCACATAATATGTAACCCCACCCTGCCCACCTCCCCCCTCCCCCCATCCCCATTCCACCCCCTCCCCATCTTGTACATGTGTAACTATTGGCTTTATATATACATGCAGTAGGATTTTATCCTACTGTCTTACACTCAAAAAAAAAGTTGTGAAAGGCCTTGCTTTAATCGTTGAAGCATTGACAGGTCATCCGCATCAGTAACCTCTACGAGTTCCAGGTCTTCTGGTTCCGGCTTAGGGCTGGAGTTGGGTTCATTGTCGCTGTCTACTTCCATGTACTTGGGTGAAGCATGGAAGTTCTTGAAACGTTTCTTGGAAAGACGTGTTTCTTGGAAGAATTCTGCATCATATGTGTTCGGGTTAATGTGAGGTTCATAATCCTGTTCAATTGGGGGAAGTGGTCTGACATGTGGCGGCACTTCATAAACAACATACCAACCTTCCAGATTCTTATCCGTTTGGCATGCCCACGGTAGATAGAAAACTTGGGTCGCCTGTTGAGCCGTAATATAGACATCGGGAACATCTAAATGGGTGTTTGGATTGATTTCGACTAGTCCTATATGTTCATGAGTCCTTCTAGTCTTTTTCGGCTGGAACCAATAACATTTGAAGACTACGACGTTCGGTGGGTTTTCACCATAGAATTGAAGTTCATAAATTGCTTCAACTCTTCCATAATACTCGATAACACCTTTGCCGATAGCAGAGACACCAGAATTTGTAGATTTCCGGTGGGGCATAGATAGCTCTTTGCCAAAGGTACGAAAGAGATACCCGTTGATGTTGTATTTCTCAAATGAACGGACCTTATAGTCAAAACCATTAGCGCCTTGTCTCAATTCGGCGCCCATAGACTCTGAATTAGCCTACAAGTTTAATACGAAACGGTTGTTGCATTAGCCGCAAGTTATACCAAGAATGAAATGGTTCATTATTGATAATTACCGTATGTTTGAACCAAGAGATGAAACAGGGATAGTCGCCTCTTGTCTTTGACAGACGCTCATACTCTTCGACGGAATCATTTTCGATCACCGCTCCATCCGAGAATTTGGCGACGTAACGGTTGTTTGAAATATACGGGAATAAGAGCAGTTCAAATGAATTAGAAGTTACGGGAAAATGTGTCGAGAACTCACTCGATGTACGGCCGCACTTCTGTTAGGTTGTTGAAGATATACAACGAAATGTTCCGCCATTCTTCGACATCCAACGTTATTGGTTTCGAAGCACCGGCTGGTGCGAGCTTGCATTTGAATAGGCTGAGGTTGGACCGACCTTTTTTAGGGTCTACATCATTGTGCCGAGGCTTCGGATTATGCAAATGATGATTGTTGGCTTCGTAGTGTGCTGTCACAAAGTTTGTCACCTCCTCGGTAATGAATGCCTCAGCCATTGATGCTTCAATTCTACGCTTATTTTTACATTTAGCTCGAAGGGTCTTCTGCATCCTCTTAGTTGCATAGCACCAACGATCTTGCACGGGCCCACCCAATCTTGCCTCGGTCGGTAGATGTAAAATCAAATGCTGCATTGTACTAAAGAAGCCCGGTGGAAAGATCTTCTCTAAATTGCACAACAACTCCAGTGCAAACTCCTCCATGTCTTCTACCATGCCACGCGACAATTCTTTCGCACAAAGAACACAGAAGAAATAGCTCAGCTCCGCCAGTACTAGCCATTCATCCTCAGGAATAAAGCCACGTAACATCACCAGCATTACCCGCTCTAGCCATATGTGCCAATCATGACTCTTGAGACCAAAGATTTTTAATTTTTCAAGACTCGCTCCCCTCTTTAGATTCGCTGCATACCCATCGGGGAACTTCAAGTGAATTTTGACCCACAAGATAATTTCCCTCATAGCTGGCCTTCCAAGATTGAACCACGCTTTGGCTTCGACCACTCCAGGTTTCCTTTGCCTTCTCGCATGTTTTGTAACGGTCTATGACATAGTGTCTCTTGATCGACTCTAGCCTTAATATTATCCTTTGTCTTCCCATCTATGTCGAACAATGTACCAAAAATAGCCTCTCCGATATTCTTTTCAGTGTGCATCATGTCGATATTGTGTGGAAGAAGGAGGTCTTTGAAGTAAGGAAGATCCCAGAAGCATGGCTTGTGAGTCTAGGCGTGTTTTGAATTATACCCCTTGAAATACCCTGGACGCTCTGGATCAGGCTCGAGGGAGTTTAACTGATCCAGGATCTGTTGGCCTGTGAACGCAGGTGGTGCCAAGTTTTTGACAACTTTACCTTTGGTAAAGTTCTTCTTGTCTTTTCTGAACTGATGGTCAGGATCCATGAACTGTCTATGCAAGTCAAAGCAAGAAAACTTCTGACCCTCCTGCAACCAATGAAACTGAAGAGCTGCCTTGCATTGGGGGCACGGGAACCTTCCATGCACACACCATCCAGAGAATAGCGCATACACTGACAAGTCATGCATAGAGTACATGTACCACACATGCATTTTGAAGTTTTCTTTTCTAGCGGCATCGTATGTCTTGACCCCATTATCCCAATCTTCTTCCGATTCATCCTTAAGCGGTTGCAGGTACACATTCATATTCTTCCCCGGATAATTGGGCCATGGAATTATCAACGTCAGAAATATGTTCTTTCTTTGCATAATCTGCCCGGGGGGGGGGGAGATTGAGTGGAATGACAAATACAGGCCAACAACTGTATTGGGTTGCCGTCATGCCGAAGGGATTAAAACCATCCGTGGCGGTGCAGACTCGAGGATTCCTTGGATCTGCTGCTTTATCCTGATGCAATCGATCGAAATGTTTCCATGCTTCCCCATCCGATGTGTGTACCATCATCTTATTCCCATCCGCATCTAGTTCGGTTCTTTTGCCCAATTTGTGCCATGTCATCTGTGTGGCTGTCTCTTCGACCATGAAAAGACGTTGAAGTCTTGGTACGATTGGCATATACCGAAGAACACTAACTGCGATTTTTCTTCTTCTACTTCTTCTTCTTTTTTCTCTTCTTCTCCTTCTTATTTTGTTCTTATTCTATTCTTCTCTTCTTCTTCTCTTCTTCTTTACTTCTTCTTCTTATTATTTTTTTCTTCTCTTCTTCTTCTTCTTCTTCTTCTTCTTCGTCTCCTTCTTATTTTTTTCTTCTCCTCTTCTTCTTCTTCTTCTTCTTCTTCCTTCTTTTCATTTTCCTCTTCCTTCTCCTCTTCTCCTCCTCTTCTTCTTCTCGTCCTCCTCCTCCTCCTCTTCTCCTTTTCTCCTCCTCCACCTAACTAACCAAGCTAACTAACTAACCTAACTAATTTAACAACCTAGCTAACTAGCCTAACTGACCTAATAAACTAAAAAACTAACCTAACTAATTTAACATAAATAAAAATAAGGAAAAACAAAATAAAAATGGGGGGACTCACCGGCGGGGGCGGCTGGGGCGGCGGGACGACGAGGAGGACGGATGCGACGGGAGAAGTGGGGCGTCGCCGGGGGCAGTGCGGCGGCGGGGGGCAGTGGTGGCGGCGGTGGGGTGCTATGCGGCGGCGGGGGCAGTGGTGGCGGCGATGGGGGCAGTGGAGGCGGCGGTGGGGGGCAGTGCAACGACGGGTGGCAGCGGTGGCGGTGGTGGGGGGCAGTGGTGGCGGTAGTGGGGGGCAGTGCGGCGGCAGGGGGCAGTGGTGGCGGTGGTGGGCTTCGGTGTGTGTGTGAGAGAGAGAGAGATAGGAGAGTGTGGGGGCGGGACGACCGTTAGTAGACGTTAGGGCTTTTCCGTCTGCTGGCGGATGACAAAGAGTCTAGACTCTTTGCAGTCTGCCTCTCGCCTCTTTGTCGTCCGCTAGCAAATGGCAAAGAAGGGACTCCAGGTTGACCTAACGTCCCTGCAGTCAGGTGGGCCCCACCCCCCTACAGCTTTGCCGTTTGCTGTGTGGCCCTTTGACGTCTCTGGCTGATGGCAAAGAAGTGGTTGATGGCACAAACCTTCTATGCCATCAGCCAATTCTTTGTCGTCTGCTTTGTGGCAGCTGACGGCAAAGACGCTCTTTGCCATCAGCTAGTAGATGAAAAGATTTGGCAGATGGCAAAAAACTGATTTCCAGTAGTGCCAGAGGGTGGTATAGGCAGTACGCCGCCTGAGCCTCCCACTTATAGCTCCGGGGGACGAAGCAGGGCGTCAGGCCCCAAGGACCTCCTAGTGACGGTAACGTGCCCTTTGATGAGGTCCGCCCAGGCATCATACCCTCCGTCAGTCGAGTGATGGTGGAGCAACTCGCTGCAATGAGCAGTGCCTGCTGCTTTTTAGATCTCTCACGCAAGCGCACGCCACGGGGTCCGCCGCAGAGCGGCCAGCCTATCGCGCTGGGTGCCACGACGACTATGTTGTCCATAGGCGACAACATTGTTGGTGGTCACGACGTTAGTGGGCCAGTAGCGGTCGCCCGACACCGATCCCCCGGGGCGTGCATAGCAAGTGTAGGCCATGGAGTCGGTCAAGCCGGAGCGAAACTGGAGCGAGAGAGCGGCTACGCACCCATGTGTGGCATGCCAAATGTCGGAATCGGGGTTACGCAGACCCAAGGAAAGGTTCGAACACTAGGGTGCGCTTGTTTTCCTACCCTGTTTTACCTCACGGTTTCACGGCGGCTCCCCGGAGGCACGTGCTAGGAAGACGAGCTGAAAAACACGGCGGCTTACCCAGGTTCTGGCCACCTTTAGCTGTAAAACCCTACTCGTGTTTGCGGTGGGATTACTTGAGGTGGAATATTGGTACAAAGCTGGGTTCTTGCCCTAGCCGGTGGACGAAAAATTGGATCCCCTCTATGGAGGCAGGGCCTCTCCTATATACCGGCCTTGGTTCTCTTCACCTGAAAACATTGGCGGGAAGGGTTGCCACAACGGCCATTCTAGAAGGGGGACAAGACTATAGTCCACCCTCACAAAGGTGACCTGACTACAGTCCACCCTGACAAAGCTTCTCTTCATGGCGCGCATTTGGGCTCGGTGGTGACCTATGTCCTGTCGAGCTCCCGATTTTAGTCTC
This sequence comes from Hordeum vulgare subsp. vulgare, assembly GCF_904849725.1. Lineage (NCBI taxonomy): Eukaryota > Viridiplantae > Streptophyta > Magnoliopsida > Poales > Poaceae > Hordeum > Hordeum vulgare. The sequence continues at coordinate 250,910,512 of NC_058523.1, read as the reverse complement.
CTTGCACTGAAGTGGAAGCCTATGGGACTCGCATCGGGAGCACGTCAGCTGTACCAACTTACTTAGCATGGAAGGGGCAACCTTCGGCCTACGCGTCTGCTCGCACCACCCCTATGCCGCTTGCGCATCCTCCCTCATCCACGTGACGTAGCTCGGATGTGGGACCCTACCAAGTCACCCTCGGCAGGCTCTCTCCACGAGACCTTTAGGGAAAACCTTGCATCGGATGCCCTCCCTAGGACATTGGCGATGATCTTCAAGCGCTTGCCTCGCGAGGCATGGTTCCTCGCGAGGGTACTCCTTGTCGGGCTCGCCGATGGGCTGAACCAGGCTTATCCTCCCGTATCACGCCCATGGCCATAGGCCGATTGTGGGGACCCTGACTTACAAGTCGAGATCGCCGAATGAACGTGCTAAGTGATCTCAAAGATCAATGCTCACCGAACACATACATACTGAATATTAAGAGTCTTACATCCAACATACCAAAATAGTACATCAAATGACCAAAATGGTCAAGTTCACGTAGGTAGGGCCGATAAGGCTAAATCGCACTGATACACTACTACAAGAAATCTTAGGGCTAAGCGGATGCCCATGCCATCAGCCTACACCAACATGCATTCTGACTGGGAAGCATCCTAGTTCGCAAGCCCGCCTCTGATGACGAATTCTTCTCCAAACTCCGGTCCTTCCATGTTTGGTCAATAAAACAAGTGGCAAGCCAGTGAGTACTTTGAATGTACTCGCAAGCAGCCCATGATATGGATAATGCAGTAGGTATGACAACAAGTAATATAAAATATTGGTGGATAGCAACTTGATTGTAATTAAACATGATCATAGGTGGATGTGCAACATAAGCTAGATGGTATCTAGAGGAACAAGTTACAAATATCAACATATCTGTCGTGGGCTGAACACTTTGGGTTCACCCAATATGCCAAGTCACCAAACTTGGTCATATCATCTTTTACTCAGATAACTCCTTGAACATACACACACTCACACTCACACTTTGTTTATGCGGAAACAACTGGACGTAGATCTAAGCATAATAGAAGCATGAGCACGATTACCTAACTGTCCTTAATTGTGGACACGGCTATTAGAACAGTTTCCGACTCTGCAGAGGTTGTACGTTGTACCCATGAGATCAGGGAAACTTCCGTGTCATCCACGACCCGCGGTATATAACATACCCGAGGTAAGTACCCGATTAATGCTTTTCCCCTGACGATACTAGACAAAGAGTTCCACTCGATTGGTACCCAGCCCACATGGTTACGTCTTACGAGCACCAACTCTGGACAGTATCATCCATGCGGGGACCAACGGTGTGCCCGGAACACGTAAAAATGACATACTTGAACTACCTGGTATGACCCCATCACAAGAGTGACCACATATCACTCCCGCCACTAGTAATGTGGCTCTTTGCTGGCACCGACCAAACTAGTCAACAAAGCCCCATCCCTTAAATGGGTATCGTGGTCGTACATGTAAGGTTGGGATGGTCGACACATCATAAATCTAATCATGTTTTCGAAACCACTCACACCAAATATACCCCGTGCACCACTGCTTCACAAGTGGCCACCTAACTCATCATCACCCTCGGGCATTAGTGGCACCGACGGGTTGTTCATAAAACCATTGATATTTACCATCATCATGCTCATGCTTCTATTATGCTTAGATCTACTTGTCAACATGATATTAGCGTGACCCTCATAACTGGTAGGATCGTGCTCAAATGCAAGTGCTCCGGAGGAGCCATCGGTAGCATCATATCGATGTTTTACTGAATACTCATGATCGTATGCAACAGGAACAATTGATCTACTAGCATGCAATATAATATTTTCTCAAACATGCCCAAAGGGCTGCTTGCCTTGATTAGCTAAGTATCCGGGGTCTTCGGGGTCTTCGAGTCCAACTCCTTCGTCAAACCTGGTATCTATCGTTGTTGTAAACAATAAAATAATGAGTAGCTCACTCAAAAACAGAACAAAAATTCACTTTAAAAATGTTATCCTATTCTGATAAATCTATATTATAGATTTAAAAATATTTGTCTCTGGTTTTGGTCGAAAGATTATTTTTAAAATCAATTTGACACAAGCTAAAATATTCAAAACAAGCGTTTTAATTATCACTATACACAAAAGTTGTCATAAAAATCTGTACAATAGCTCTATTAACTCATGCTCATTTTTAGGAGAATTGTGATGGAAAAATAATTAAATTGAATTGAATAACAAATTATACAAAAAAATTAAAACAGAAATAAACCAAAAAGTAAAAAAGTGGCTTAGCCCTGGCCTGGCTCGACGAGTGGCTGGGCCGGCCCGGTTGGCCTGCCAGCCAGCCAGCCCATGCGTGCACCGTCAGGTTCAAACCTGACGCGCAGGCCCCTGGGGTCAGCGGCTGAGAGAGGAGAGTGGGAGAGAGATGAGCCATCAACAGGTGGGGCTCACCTGTTGGGGTTGTCTTCCTCCTCTGGACAGAGGGGAGGGGAGGCATGCCTGCGGCGAAACCGACACCCTCAAGCCCCAACGATGGGAGGAATGGAACCAGCACGTCGTCGCCTACTTGCTAGTGGTCAAAAGGTCGACGGGGAGGCTCTGGTTCACCAACGACGAGGTGGCAATGGTAGAGCCGATTCGGGAGGTGGATGAAATGTGTGCTACAGGCAAGAATTAGCTAGGGGAAGAGGTGGGGATGCTCCCTGAGTTCACTACGGTCACGGAGGAGGTGAGAGGAGCGCGAGAGCTACCTTGTAGCCCGAGACCGACGGAGCTCCGAAGCGGCGGGACCTTTGTCGATCCCTAGCACCGAAGCTTGTTGTGCTTAAATGGGGTGGCTAGGGGCTTAATTCAGGCTCTGGAGGAGTGTAGTAAGGGTGTTGGAGCGAGGGGGAAGGCCTATTTATAGGCCCCCGACGGTGCATCGAGAAGGAAGCACTGGTGGTTTCACCGTGGCTCGCAAGAAAGGCAGAGAGAGCTCAGGGTCGAAACCACAGTATTGCGGATGTGGTTTAGGACCCCTGCGACTCACTGAGAGGGAGAGAGAGAGAGAGGAGTGCACACGCATACATGGCCACGTTCTTCTCTCCGAATCTGGCTCGTGTAGGCACGCGTTGCTCCGGTCAACAGAGAGGGGGCGGAGGGGCCCTAAGGCTTCCCTGATGTAGGAGGGTTGGCTTGAACCGACCGGGGCTGGCCACCTTTGGCTCGTGTGCGCTCTGTAGCGCACCTAGAGCGCAGTATTGGCATGCCACGGCATGCTAGCGCGCTCTGGGGTGCCTTGGATATGTTTGCGTGTCATGGGGCTGGGTTAGATGATCCCTAGCCGTTTGAGAGCCGAGAGACTCACTGTTTGTCAAAGGGATTGATTAAAGAGATGATGCCACACTTGAGCCCAAAAAAATGGAGATTTTGGCTCTTCTGCTTCGAACGAGAGAGGGGCCACTCATCTGAAGTTGAGGAGTGGTGCTGGCTGCTTGGTCTATGAGTTTGGAGGAAAGTGCATGGGTGTAGAGTGACGTAAGTTATGTTTTTCTAAGCTGGCAGAAGGTGTTCTACAGGTGTTTGGGGTAGCTACACTTCACCACTGGTGACGAAAGGTAACATGATTAAGTTTTATGCAAAAGCAAGATGCTCCACCCAATTTGAGCTTCATTGGACAAGTTTGGCAGTGCAAACTTGAAATCACCCCCAAATGGGCACATATGTCCCTTCCAAAGGGAAGGTGGGTAATTTACCCCCTACAAATCCTATTTTTGGCTTAGACTCCTCATTTGGGTTGTTGACCACTCCTGTAAAGTTTAAAGCCATATGAACAAACTTTGCTATGTAGAGTTACTTCAACTTGATTCTGCATAGACTAGGTTTTAGGATTATTTGGTGAACCAAACCACCTTGTAATGAGGTGAAACTTGGCATGGCCACCAAGTATAGCTTGGAAGATAGCTGGAATTTTCTGGGAATTTATTGGAAATATTTCCTTTGGAAATAATTCAAAAGGTCAAAACAGACAGAATAGGCTTTCAAGGATTTGCTCAATTATTTTGAACATAAATAGGGGTTTAAATTCTGATGTATGGAAAATATATCTCCTCTCAGTATCTCCAAATTTTCTCAGATTGTTCTAAGGAAGAAAATCAATTTTTCATACAGAAATATCATTTCTGGCGTCAGAAATGGACAAGCAAATAAATTAGGAAAATATTTCGTAAAATAATTATTTTATGACACTGAAGAGTTAAAATAGTGCCAAAACCAGAATAAAATCTTTGGGTGAAGACACCCCCTTGGAATCAGGGACTTGTAATGCAAACCCAAAGCAAGGTCTTGAAATAAACAAAAATGATAAAAGGATCCTTTTGGAAATAACATGTTGTGAAAATATGGTTTTTTCGATCCACTCATTCAAGCATACACACACAATGGCAATCATGGCTACAGTTGAAGTGAGATAAAAACAGGGTGTGACACTGACGGGCCTAGGTACCCCCGGTCCTAGTGGACCGACAGGTGTTATCATGATGGATGAAGGAATAAGAAGTGTCAAGAGCCTAAGCTTGGGGATGCCCAAGGCACCCCAAGCTAATATTATAGGAAGACTCAAGTTACTAAGCTTGAGGATGCCCTCAAAGGCATCCACTCTTTTGTCTCAATCTACCGGCGTGTCACTTGGAGCTATATTTTTATTCATCACATGATATGGTTTTTGCTTGCAGAGTCATTTGCTTTAGTTCGCTTTTGTTTTAGGTTTCCACAATCGTTTTTCTCTGAATACACCCACTTGGGAGAGACACGAGATCACCATTATTTATTAGCATAATCTATGTGCTTCACTTATATCTTTTGAGCTTAGTAGTTGCCCTAGTGCTTCACTTATATCTTTTTGAGCATGGTGACATATAGATTTTGAAGAAATAATTGCACACTCGTTATTCACTAATATTTGTTTGCGACCTAATAGATAGAGACGGTAATTTGCATGGGTTATAAGACTATTGCAAAAATAATAGCTATTCAATGAGGGCATAATCAAAACCACATGTAGCGCATAAAACAGAAATCATTGTTAATGATATTAATGTGGTAATGTGATAGACAATCAATGCATGATCATTGGTTAATATAAGTATCGTGATTTAGAGGTTGTTAACTTGTTGTTCATCCAAATATTCATATGGCATGGTGATGATGTGTGAGCATACGTATTCCACATAGAAATCCTAGTGATGTTTAAGTGGGGACGCACGATGGTTAACTATTACGAACCTCCTCCCTAGGGGCATGCGAGTAATGCTTTGAATCGAGAGAGCTAATAAAATCTAGCAATAAGTATGTGAGTTCTTTATGACCAATGTTAATAAATTGATATACGCCCTCTCACCTTCACATATTTGCTAGCCTCTACAGTACCATGCCATGCCCATTCTCACCTCGAGGATCGGTGCAACCTTTGTCGATGCATCTAAAACCCATGACATGATATGCTCTGTTGCACATAATCATCGTTATATCTTCCTCAAAGTAACCAACATACCTACCTATCATGGCATTTCAATAGCCATTCCAAGATATGTTGCCATGCACCTTCCACCGTCACATCATATGACATGTACTTCCATTGTCATACTGCTTTGCATGATCATGTCAGGTACATAGTTTTTGTGGCAAATCCACTATTCATCATTTTTGAAGATGCTAAATTCATTATTGCACATCCTGGTACATTGCTAGAGGCATTCATACAAAGTCATGCTACATTTGTTCATGTGGAGTTGTAAGTAAATAAAAGTGTGGTGATCATCATTATTAGATCACTGTCTTAGTGAGGAAAGGATGATAGAGACAATGATCCACCCTCAAGTCGGGATAAGACTTAGGAAAAAAGTAAAAAATGAAAGAGAAAAATGAGAAAAACGAGATAAGGGATGGTGCTACTACCTCTTTTTCCACATGTGTGCGTCAAAGTAGAACCATGATACTCATATAGAGAGTCTCTTGTTTTGTCACTTCCATATGCTAGGGGGAACTTTTACTTATAGAACTTGGCTTGTATATTCCGATGATTGGGTTCCACAAATGCCCCAGGTGTTCGTAAGCAAGAAAGTTGGGTGCACACCCACTTAGCTTTACTTGAGCTTTCATACAATTATAGCTCTAGTGCACCCGTTGCATGGAAATCCATACTCCTCACATTGATATCTATTGATGGGCATCTCCATAGCCCGTTGATGCGCCTAGTTGATGCGATACCTTCTTCTCAACTTTCACCCCTTTGAAACCTACCACCATATCCTATTCCACCTTCATTCTATATTCATGGTTCAAGCTCATATATTGAGTGAGTAAAAAAATGCCGAAGCGCTTTCAAGAGTACAATCCAATTTCCTAACATGACACCGTGGTCCTTCACATTTGTATTTATGTGGTGAAGACGAAGCCATGTCATGCTTATATGATAAAATCAATAGGGGTGAATATTCTTTAAGGATCGTATATTTCCAAACTTGATGATTATGTTGCTTATGTTTATGAATATTACTGTGTTCATTTTTGATCATTCATTTTTCTCAATGGTCTAACCTGCAATAGATTAGATGTTCGGTAGCATGTCACATCAAAAAATCTGTTTTTATCATTTACCTACTCGAGGATGAGCAGGAATTAAGCTTGGGTATGGTGATACGTCTCCACCATATCTATAATGTTTTATTGTTCCATGCTATAATATTATCATTCTAGGATGCTATTAAGTTGTTTATACACCAATTAATATTATTTTTGAGCACTAACCTATTAACCCAGTGCGAGTTGATGTTTTATACATGTTTCTGGATTTTGGGGTTTACAGTACCAAACAGAGTCCAATTGGCACGCAACTTTTTTATGATTTTTCTGGACCAAAAGAAGACTTGGAAGTTCATTAGGAGACTAGACGCTTCATGAAGGAAGGAGCACACAATAGGTCACGCCAAGGGGAGTGCTCGCGCCCGGATGTATCCTGCACCACTCGTGTGGCCCTCGACATCCCTCTTTGTCCTATAAATTGTAAAATATCGCAAAATGCTACGAGGGCCATGAAACACGCTTTTTTGTTGCCGCATGTCTCTGTTCCGCCGTGTGCCCATCTGGAGCTTGGTTCTGGTGCCCTGCGAGAGGGGGCTCGATCACGGAGGGCCTCTATATTACCTTGATACTCCCATGGTGATGTGCGAGTAGTTTACCACCGACTTACGGTCTGTAGTTAGTACCTATATGTCTATCTTTCTCTCTCTCTCTCTCTCTCTCTCTCTCTCTCTCTTGATCCTCAATACAATGATCGTCGCATCTTCACATTGATCTATCTGTTGTAATTCTTTTGTGTGGTGCATTTATTGGGATCCGATGAATTGTGGGTTTATGTTCATATTATTCATGATAAAGATAGAGTCTTCTCTGAATTATATTATTATTCTTATTTGCATGATTATTATAACTTTGTAAATTTCTCTGATCTATTGAAATAGTTTGGCGAACTAGATTGATTTTCTTCAGTAAGAGGGGTGTGTTGTAGTGTGTTCAGTATCGCGGAGTTCTATATCTCGGTGAGAGAAAAGGACAAGAACACATCTTTGTATTGTTGCCACTACATATAAAACGATGGGGTTAATTCATGTTGATTGAGTTCTCTTTGTCTACACCATGTGATTGTTCTCAAATCATTACTCTGCTTTACTTAATACTCTAGATGCATGCTGGATAGCAATCAATGGGTGGAGTAATAGTAATAGTTGCATACAGGAGTTGTCATATTCACTTATGGCGTGATGCATATATATACATGATCATTGCCGTTAATATCACATAACTATGCAATTTTCTATCAATTTTGCAACGGTAATTTTCTTACCCACCATATACATACTACATGAGAGATGCCATTAGGGAAAATTACGGACCCAAAGTCTATTCACTTATAATTTTACAAACGCTACAATTATCTCGCTGCCTTTATTTACTTTTCATCTACTTTGCAATTTACAACTATCATCTACACACTTTACTTGCATGCAAATAACGAGTCCAAGGGGATTGACAAACCTCTTGCGTGCGTTGGGTGCAAGTGTTTGTTTCTTTGTGTGCAGTCGCTGGAGACGGGGGTTTGTTGTTACTCCTATTAGTTTGATAAACCTTGGTTCTCTATCATGGGAAATGCTTATCTATACTTTGATGCATTACTTGTTCCTCATTATGGAAAACCCAACATAGATCACAAGTATCAGCCGCTGCCTACGACCCCTTCCATGGTCGCACGCGAGATCCAACGGCAACCATGAGTGGTGCGCCTCTGCGCATCAGCGAGCCTGCGTTGGTGATCACCGAGTTACTAGCGACGCCCCTTGTCATTTGTATCACCATGATCTCATACCTAGTTCTCTTATGTTCCCTATTTACTCTTCCTTTGTCATCCCATGTCCTCATTAATTTGGGTCAAGCTCCACCACCGATGACGTTCCCTCTTTTCACCGGTGAAAAATCACAGCTCTGGAAAACATTGTGCGAGCACTACTTTCACATGTTTTTAGTGCATGATTCTTAGCGGGTGCCTATGGCGTTTCTGAATTTTTCCAGTATGGTCGTGATTTGGTTGCAGTCATTGCAACACACAATGGCATGACTCAATTGGTACTCATTCGCGGATCTGTTCTGCACTCGATTCGATCGAGATAAGCACCAGTCACTGATTATGTTAGAATAAATTCGAGGATCTTCGTCGATCTATCGAGGACCAAGCAATCACACAAGCACGTCACCGAGATTTCTTAACGAGGTTCACCGATACGGCTACATTCTCGGGGCATGACTACGGGCGCTCCTCCCCGTGACACCGTCACAATACCGCACCCGGCCGCCCGGGCGCCGGCACACGCCGCCGGCTCCCCCGCGTGCCTGTGCTATTATGTTGGCACAAGTTACATCTTGTGTCTACCCCTGCTATATATGAGAGGCCTAGGATACAAGTGTTCTATCAGGACATGACTTCATAACCTGTCTAAACACAATACTATTCAGAGTCCAACTGTAACCTACCTTGTACAATAATATTCGACACAACTCTAACAAACTCCACCTTGGCGAATATTCTCCACCACCTTGAGTTCATTCAGGCGTCAAACTCCCATGTACATTAGACTTGAGATACGCCTTAGGCACCACTGCTACTTCCAGACTCCATGTGACTCCACCTGCAACTGTAGTCCCTTCTCGTCCCTCTTCACAGTCAACCCTCGAGAAAAATTAAGTTCCTTATTACTCTACTTTGTTCTTCCAACTTCCGGAGTATCCATTTAACACCATCACACACTAATCACTAACCTACGTGAAAGTGAACAACCCACATATTGAATGCCACATATAAGAGTTACCTGAACTCAACATCCTTGCTCTTTTATGACCGTCCGTATGAAACTTGAAGGAATTTCATCGTCGCCTTGTGTCACCCCGAGTCTAATTCGCAGCTATCTCACCCTTTTCTCGGATAGTCTCTGACATGTCCCACAGCTATAGCACTCTGCCTTCTTCTGTACTTGTCATACGCACTTTGCCATGTGCACTAAACCCCACAAAATGTACGGTCATGTACTCTCTCTGCTTATGACAATTCAGACTTTCTGTCACTTTCTCAGATTCTCCATGGTAAACTCCCGTCCATCAAACGGGCACCGATAGACCCAATCACCAAATTGAATCCGATAATCGCCAACACTACTTCAGCACCCTTTTCACAATTTGTCGGACCACCAGTGCCTTGGTCTGTCGCTATGTCCCGTGCTTACCGCACGCCTCGCCGCTATCACCGCGTCGAGCCTCTGCTATCCCGGTCGAGTCACTAGGGCTGCAGACCAACACCACTCAAACCCCTACTGCAGAGAATCATCGATCATTACCGACCAATGTCGAGTATCACGTCTCCATGAGACCACTGGTACCCAATCTGATCCACGCATCTCTCGCTATCCCACTGAAATAGGCTACGATTCTCCGAAATCTTACGCCGTAGCCCCTCCATCAGCACAGAGTGAAGTCTTCCACCAGACTTCAGCTCCACCTTCAACATGACTCCATGTACCTGGCCATGCTACCCCGCGCCCTGTCGACTTCAAGCTCTCATGTGTGCACTACCTTGAATCAACCCTGCGACATAGTCATTTGAAGCCGCACAAGCCCTCACGCCTGCACCACGTGTTTCCACGCCCGAAATGTCGGCCACCATCAGTATCACGCTCCTATGTCATCGTCACTGAAATCACCGCCGTCTTCTGCTTTGACTGACAACCCGTCGATCCGTCAGATTGTCCAGTCCGACCCAGCCAAAAATATCCGACTACAACCATGTTCCACCTTGCGTTGTGTCCACGCTGCACATCCGTGCATTGCTTTAACGCCCTGTGTATGCATGATCATGTCATGATGCACTTGAGACTCCTCTCAGCCTTATGCGTCCATCCTTGCCGCACGCACTCCCAGCACTTTCGGCAAATTTGACCAATAAAAAAAACATCCTTACAGACTTGACCGCTATGGATACTTTCTGCAGATTTTTCTTTCTCTTCTCTCTTTCTGCCAGTAGTGATGTGTACGAATAGACTATTTTTTTACCAACAAATCTCATGCGTTACAGCTTCCCACGCATTTGGTCTTCCGTGACTCCTCCAAGCAGCTGCTGACCATACATGTGCACTGTTCAAAACAAAATAGTAACAACCAAGAAATAGTCCCATATAGCCTGCACGTATGTGTAGCACAAAAGATCAACAAATAGCTGTCCATAAGCTTCCCAACACGAAGTAGCTATCGAGACTAGTATTCTTTTGTTTCCTTTGTTTATCCAACATGCACAACTCGTCTATCGTCGTCTTAAACGGTGCAATTTTGCAGCAATCCAGCGCACTGCTGCCTTGGGCCCTCCGCAACAAAAACTCCTGCCATCCATCAGCTCCAGCCCACCAAGCCTTGAGCCGCACGCCCGTCAGGATCGGGCAGATTGTTGCAGCCCTGCATGCCGCACGCGTCATCTGCCCTTCACACGTAAGGCGCCGCCATATCACGCTTCCCAAATCAATCGTCCAGCTCGAGTCGATTACAAATCTCGCCCAATTGGTTTCCTTTATTATACCAGACTCGACAAGTTCTCCCAATCGACCACGTAAACTTAAGACTGTTGATGCCACCGCCTGCTTTCTGATTCTTTTTTTGATTCATTCGATCGCAACCAGACAACTTTCACGGAATAGCTTCTCTCCGATCAACCTTTTCCGCATGTCGTCTTTACACCGAACGATTCAACCTCTAGATCAACACAACACAGCCTCTGAGCAACCTAGCTCATGATACCACTTGTTAGAATAAATTCGAGGATCTTCGTCGATCTATCGAGGACCAAGCAATCACACAAGCACGTCACCGAGATTTCTTAACGAGGTTCACCGATACGGCTATATCCCCGGGGCATGACTACGGGCGCTCCTCCCCGTGACATCGTCACAATACCGCACCCCGGCCGCCCAGGCGCCGGCACAGGCCGCCGGCTCCCACACGTGCCTATGCTATTATGTTGGTATAAGTTACATCGTGTGTCTACCCCTGCTATATATGAGCGGCCTAGGATACAAGTGTTCTATCAGGACATGACTTCATATCCTGTCTTAACACAATACTACTCAGAGTCCAACTGTAACCTACCTTGTACAATAATATTCGACACAACTCTAACAGATTAGAAAATTTTACGCCATTTGGCGGCCTCATTTAGTGATTGATTTCATTGAAAGATTTGAAACACTCATGAATCATATGATCTCCTACTCTTAGCAAACACACCCATACATGTTTTCTCGAGGGGCTTCGTGCGGATAATCGAGCGATGGTACTCATTCATAAGCCGCCAGACTTGGATACTACTTGTTCGGTGGCGTTACTCCAGGAGGAAGTGGCCGACGGCGAGGCTGCTTTGCGCATGTCATACGGTCGCCTATTTGTGCCCCGTTCGTCCCCATAGAATCTTTCTCCACCTTTAGTTACTCTATCCCGTGCTACAACATCTACAATAACAACTGAAGATCAGCGAGGCATAGATTCACCAAGAGAAACTCATGACACCAATAGTATTGCTTCTCTTAGAACATTCAAAAGAGCACGGGGGTTGTGTTTTTAATGTGGCAAATGCTGTGGCAAGGATCAGAAATGCCCCCCCCCCCCTACGTTTCAAATGCATGTTGTCAAAGAACTTGTAGCTTTGATTAGTCCTGATGGGGATATCTGTGTAGACAGACTACCACAGTTTACTGAACGAGAAGATGAAAATAACAGCATCGTGTCAAGCCATGCGGTAGCAGAGTCAGAAGGTCTGGGTGTTATGCAGTGACATGGTTGGCTTTAATGCAGAGAGCTTTTGCTGCTGGTGGATTTAGGTAGCACGTATTCATTTTTAGAACAGCACCTCGCGGCCCATCTGCCATGTGTTACACCATTGCTCAAGTTCCACAAACTGATGGTGGCTGATGGAGGTACTTTGTTCTGCAACACATCTATTCTTAAGTAATTTATGAAGGAAAGGAATTTATGAAGGACTTAAAATTCATCTCCCTCGGTCTCTATGATGCAATCTTAGGCATGGAGTGGCATAAGATACATAGCCTGATGTACATAGATTGGGAAAATCAACATTTATTATTTACAAAAGCTGGTGGTGCCATGGAATTGCAAGCAGTTACTCGTGATCTTCAGCAATTCGCAACCATTTCATCCCAAGAGGTTCTAAATCCATGCAAGCAATGAGTTGTGGCTTTAGTACACCTCAACACTATAGAAGATCAAGAAATTGTCGACAACAACATTGCAACAAAATTCGGAGGGTGATCGAGCAATATACTGATGTATTTGAGACCCCTCGCGCACTGCCTCGTCGGTGTGCTTCTGATCACTTGATTCCGCTCGTGGAAGGGGCCCAGCTAGTCAACCTATGGCCCTATCGACATAAACCAGAGCTGAAAAATATGATTGAAAGACATGTTAAGGAATTGTTCGATACGGGGATAATTCATAAAAGAACTAGCCAATTCTCCTCGCCAGCACTACCAGTGAAGAACAAAGATGGGACATGGTGACTATGTGTGGATTTCCATCACGTTAATGCCATGGACATAGTCAGCAAATATCTGGTGCCAATCATCGATGAGCTACTAGATGAACCGATCGGTGCCCGTTGATTTTCCAAACTAGACTTACGCACAGGCTATCACCATATCCACAAGGCAGGAGGAGAAGTGTACAAAAGAGCGTTCTCGACACACTCGGGACATTGGGAATTTTTTGTTATGTCATTTGGCTTGGCAGCAGGACCAAGCACTTTCAATAGCGCCATGACCAGCACTTTACATGCTCTCCTTCGTGTTTGTGTGCTTGTGTTTTTTGACGATATCCTCGTCTTCAGTAAAACACATGAGGATCATGTATCGCTGTTGGAAATATGCCCTAGAGGCAATAATAAATTGGTTATTATTATATTTCCTAGTTCATGATAACTGTCTATTATTCATGCTATAATTGTATTAACCAGAAACCGTAATACAGGTATGAATATATCGATCACAATGTGTCCCTAGTTAGCCTCTAGTTGGCTAGCTCGTTGATCAATAGATGATCATGGTTTCTTGATCATGGACATTGGATGTTATTGATAACGGGATCACATCATTGGGGAATGATGTGATGGACAAGACCCAATCCTAAGCATAGCACTAGATCGTGTTGTGCGTCTCCTAAAGCTTTTCCAATGTCAAGTATCATTTCCTTAGACCATGAGATTGTGCAACTCCCGGATACCATAGGAGTGCTTTGGGTGTACCAAACGTCACAACGTAGCTGGGTGATTATAAAGGTGCACTACGGGTATTTCCGAAACTGTGTGTTGAGTTGTACGAATTGAGTTCGGGATTTGTCACTCCGTGTGCCGGAGAGGTATCTCAGGGCCCACTCGGTAGAACATCATCATAATGAGCTCAGTTTGACTAAGGAGTTAGCCACGGCATGACGTGCTACGGAACGAGTAAAGAGACTTGCCGGTAACGAGCTTGAACAAGGTACAGGGATACCGACGACCGAATCTCGGGCAAGTTATATACCGGTAGACAAAGGGATTTTTATACGGGATTGATTGAATCCTTGACATTGTGGTTCATCCGATGAGATCATCGTGGAACATGTGGGAGCCAACATGGATATCCATACCTCGTTGTTGGTTATTGCCCGGAGAGGTGTCCCGGTCATGTCTGCATGCTTCCTGAACCCGTAGGGTCTACACAGTTAAGGTTCGATGACGCCATGGTTATAGGGGAATAGTGTAAGTGGTTACCGAAGGTTGTTCGGAGTCCCGGATGAGATCTCGGATGTCATGAGGACTTCCGGAATGGTCCGGAGTTAAAGAATTATATATAGGAAGTGAGGATTTGGTCATCGGAGTTGTTTCGGGCGACAACTGTAACGTACCGGGGCCACTGGAAGGTTTCCGGGGGTCCACCGGGAGGGGCCACCAGCCGCAAAGGCTGGCATGGGCCCAAAGGTGGAAGAGAACCACCCCAGAGTGGGCTGGTGCGCCTCCCACCTAGTCCCAAGGTGCAACACGAGAGGGAAGGGGGCAAACCCTAGCATAGGTGGGCCCTAGGCTCATCAGAGGGCGCCACCCTCCTCTCCCTGCCCTGTCCGCCACCTCCTCGCGCAGATGGGGCTGCCGCCACCCCTAGGGTGGGAACCCTAGAGGTGCCGCACCCACCTCCCTCTCCTCCTATATATACCCGGGTTATTGGGGCTGACTCGAGACACGAACTCTTCTCTCTCGACGCAGCCCTACCCCTCTCGTTCCTCGTCCTCCATGGTGCTTGGCGAAGCCGTGTCGGAATCCCACGTAGCACCACCGCCACCACGCCGTCGTGCTGCCGTAGCTCTCTCCCTCAACCTCTACTTCCTCCTTGCTGGTTCAAGGTAGTGGACACGTCACCGGGCTGCACGTGTGTTGAACGCGGAGGTGCTGTGATTCGGCACATAGATCGGAATCCACCGCGATCTAAATCGCTGCGAGTACGACTCCATCAACCGCGTTCATAGTAACGCTTCCGCTTAGCGATCTTCAAAGGTATGAATATGCTCTTCCCTCTTGCTCGTTGCTGGTCTTTCCATAGATAGATCCTTGCATGGCGTAGGAAAATTTTGAATTTACTATGTTCCCCAACAATCGCATATCCAGAAAGTACTATAGCTGCTACACAAAGATCAATGGCAGGTCAAATAATCCATGTTCTTATTCGAACAATAGAAGATTGCATACTTGGGCCACATGATCAATGCAGACGAAGTATGAACATAGCACACCAAAATTGAGACAATCAAGTGCTGGTCCATACCCAGCAACACTAAGGTGGTGCGCAACTTCTTGGGTTTGGCAGGGTATTATAAGAAATTTGTTAAACACGTTGGCATTCTGGCTTGACCCCTTTTCAATGTTCTAGAGAAACACCAATCATTTGGTTGGACAAAGGACACACATAAGGCTTTCACACTGTTGCAATAGGGCTTGATATATGCTCCTATCTTGCAATTACCAGCTTTTTTCAAACAGTTTCTGATCAATGTGGATGCGTGCGACTGTGGCATGGGTGCAGTCCTACAATAGGCTGGACATCCAATTGCATACGTGAGCAAGCCGTTGGGTCCCAAACACACCAAACACCGAGGACTATCCACTTACGAGAAAGAATATCTTGTAATTTTCATGATTGTGGAAGAATGGTGTCCATATCTCCACCATGATGAATTTTTTATCTGTACTAATCAATGCATCCTAGTGCCCCTTAACAATCAATGATTGTCGGCAGTTTGGCAACAAAAATCTTTCGCAAAACTAGTTGGACCCCGATACAAAATTTGTCATCGCCAGTGCGCCATGAATAATGCTTCAAATTCCCTTTCCCGATGCTCCCACCAGATTCAACAAGTGCATGCCATGTCTCTATGACAACCCACTTTGATTGAAGACATTCGTCTTAGTTATACCAGTAATGCTCAAGCAGCAAACCTGCGCAAAACATTCGCACAACACCCAGATGATAAGCATCATTTCTCTTTAACTGATGGCGTGCTCTATTCTTGGAACATAAGCTAGCTCGGTGGTTCTCCTCCACTGCAACAACACATACTCCGCACTACCCATGATAGAACAGTGGGCAGCAACTCCAAAATCCCTGAAACTTACCAGCGAGTGTCTTGCTTGTTTGATTGGCCAAATATGGAAGACGATATTCGATAGTACGTCAGGACTTGCTTTTTTGTCTCCAAGCCAAGCCGGCACATGTTAAGTATCCCGGGTTGTTGGGCCCCCTACCACTTCGTCAAGGTGCATGGGAAGTTGTGACTATGGATGTCGTCGAAGGTCTTACAAAATCAAATAGATCTAATTGCATTTTGGTGGTGGTCGACAAGTTCACAAGATACGCTCACTTTCTGCCTCTGCAACACACATTTATTGTTGCTAAGGTTGCACGTACTTACCTGGACAACGTCTATGAGCTATACGTCCTTCCCAAGGTGATCATCTCTCATTAAGGCCCCATTTTTACGAGAAAATTTTGGCATGAACTGTTTAATATCATCGGCACTACACTCAACATGAGCACACCATACCACCCTCATACAGATGGACAGTCCAAGCGTGTTAATCAGTGCCTAAAGATCTACTTTTGATGTTTTATTCATGTTTTCCAGGATCACTGGAGTCAATTTCTTCCTGTGGTACGGTTTTATTACAATTCTAGTGGAATGTTCTGGCAATGTCACCGTAGAACGATAATAGTAATTCTATCTATATATGCTATTTTAGCTTTGGTGGAGGCACTAAGGTTAATTTTTGCATAGAGCTAATTTGTTCGTATAGCAAAATTTATTAAATCATTACCACAAAGTTATACAATTATTAAGATGGTTCCTCCAACTCATTCCAATAATCATAGTTATTCATAAAACCCACTTCATTAAATCAAATATGATGGTCATAAGATCACGCAATAAATCACTTCAATAGGCTAAAATTGTTCGTAACTGGGTCACAACTAATCGATCAGTTTTAACACTCTGCACCGGTTTGCGCACTTCTCCCCACAAGACTCAACCACATCCTTGGTCGTATGGTTGAGATATGGTCTTTCAAAGAATTTCCCTTATCCACCGGTAGTGCCCATCCCTACTATAACCCACTACCTCTCGCAGCACTGCCTGGTTAGAGTCACTACAAAGATCAACCAAGACATAGCCCATAATGCATTGTGGCTGCGTGATACGTTTGCAATGTAATTATAATTTTTTATTGTTCCGTGCTGATATATTATCATTCTAGAATTTTTTGGGGGTATTTATTTACTATTTTATATTATTTTTGAGCACTAACATATTGACCAGTGCCTAGTGCTAGTTGTTGTTTTCTATGTGTTTTTCACTTGCAGGTTTCCCATACTAAATGAGGTCCACTTGTTGTGAAACTTTTTGGTAATGTTTCAGACCAAAAGAAGACCAACGAGCATCGAAAGAAGACTCTAGGCCTATGAGGGGCCCACAAGAGAATCGGGCGCGACCTGGGGGTGCCCTGATGGCTTGTGCCTGCCTCGTGGCCCTCCCGACTCTGTTCTTTGGCTTATAAATTATCATCCACCCTGAAATGACTAGATGGAGCACCGAAACACTTTTACGCCACCGCAAGTCTCTGTTCCGACAGGAGGCCACGTGGAGCGCCGACCTGGCACCCTTCCGGAGGGGAGATAGATCACGAAGGGCCTCTACATAAACCTTGGTGCCCTCACGATCATGTGTGAGTAGTTCACCATAGACCTACAAGTCCATAGTTAGTACCTAGATGGCAATCTATCTCTGATCTTCAATACAATGGTCATCAGCTTCACTTTGATCCATATGATGTAATCCTTTTGTGCAGTGCGTTTGTTGGGATTCAATGAATTGTCGGCTTATGTTCAGATTATTCATGATAAATATTTTAGCCACCTCTGAATACTTATATGATTCTTATGTGCATGATTATGATATTTTCGTAATTATCTCCAGTCTATTGAAATAATTTGGCCAACTAGATCAATATTTCTTCGGTGAGAGAGGTGCGTTGTGGTAGGTTTAACCTGCCGAATTTCTATATCCAAGTGACAGAAGGGGAAAAGATGTGTCTTTGTGTTGCTTCTACTAAGTATAAAAAGATACGGTTTATTTATATTGCTTGAGTTTACTTTGTATATATCATGTCATTGTTCTCCATGGATTACTATGTTTTACTTAACACACTAGGTGGACCTTGGATAGCGGTCAATCTGTAGAGTAATTGTAATAGGTGCAGGCAGGAGTCAGCCTATTTTTTTATGGACGTGATGCCTATATATAAAAGATCATTGTTGTGAATATCTCATAATGGTCCGCTTTTCTGTCAATTGTCCAATAGTATTTTTTCACCCACCGTATGCTATTTTTCATCAGAGATGCCCCCTGGGTCTATCGAGAACATATTGATACAAACTTTATTACCTTGTTGTTATTTACTTGTTTTTTCCTTTATATTGCTACCCACAATAATCTACACACGTCACTAGCTTGGAAATAACAAGACAAGAGGATTGACAACCCTCTTGCCCGCGTTGCGTGCAAATTGTTTCTTCTTTTGTGTGCAGCGGCTGAAGACAGTTGTGGTTTATACTCCTATTGGTTTGATAAACTTTGGTTTCATAACTAAGGGAAATACTTACCCACTTTGTGATGCGATAACCCTCTCCTCTTCATAGAAAACCCAATACACATCACGAGTATGAGGAAGGATTTCTGGCGCCATTGCTTGGGAATATCATCACCAACTACCAACTAACTCCACACAAATCTTCATTCACTTGTTCTCCTTTTTATTTGCTGGTATATTTAGTTTGTCTCATAAAAAACAAAAATACAAAAATATTTACCTTTGCTTGCTTAGCTTGTAACTAGTTTGCATCTTTGCTCTCTAGTTTACTTGCCTAGCTATGTTATGTTTATCTTTGTCACACCAAAATAAAAAGTAAAATGCAAAAGTAAAGATAAATGGATCCTCCTCAGCTATCTAATCTTTTCAACAAACCCATTTATGTTGAAACAATTGGTAGTAAGAGTGCACTAGATTACCTGTAAGCGATCTTTCTTGAAAATCATGAATCTAAAAATTGTGAAATTTATAAATTGATTCAAGATGGTTCCTTGAATGAAAAGAATGATTGTTATATTGTTGAATTTGAATATGATCCTACATGTAATCATTATGAGAGAGGCAAATATGGTTATAGAAATTTTGATGTTACTCACTTACCTCTCTTGATATTCAAATTGTTAATGCTTCATTCTTCCTACTTGCTTATGCGAGACACTTCTTGTCTTGACAAATTGTTTTCTTATAAAATGCCTATGCATAGGAAGTATGTTAGACTTGAATGTTCTTCTCACATGTTTTATTATGCTCTCTTTGTTATTCAATTCTTGTATTTTATGTGAGCATCATTGAAAATTTCAGGCCCATCTTAATAGCTATAAAGAAAGAGCTTGTTGGGAGACAACCCAATAGTTATCAATTATTTCTGTTAGTATATGAAAAATAATTATTTCCTCTGTAATGATTGTGTTTTTATCTCTTAATTAGTGTTTGTGCCATGTAAAGCCTTTGAGATGGTTTGCATGAGGAGTAGAATTGATACGAGGTAAAAATAGAAACTTTGAAGCAGTGCAGAATTTCGCCGATTTTACCGATTGTCTTTTTAATCTAAAGTTTTAACATAGTATTTATATATAAATTCCTCAGGTCTTCTAATTTTACAGAGTTTGTGGAGTTAGACAAGTAAAGGTACGTTACATATTACTATAGATTGATTTGTTCAAGTCAGATTCTGCTTTTTGCAAGTTTTGATGATGCTATGGACTATGTCGGGGGGTATAAGCCATGGAGGATTTAAGATATAGTACCCGGCCTATGCTAAAATAAAATAGGAATAAATTTGTAACAACACCTGAAAGTATTTGATAGTTGCTTATACTGACAGATCTCATGAATTTTTGTTGAGTTTTTATGTGATTGAAATTTTTAAGTTTTGGGTATTGTCCCGATGGACAAAGGATTTCGGATCAGCAAAAGCCTAAGGTTGGGGATGCCCAAGGCACCCCAAGGTAATATTCTAGGAAGGCTCAAGCATCTAAGCTTGGGGATGCCCTGGAAGGCATCCCCTCGTTTCGTCTCAATCCATCGGTATGTCACTTGGAGCTATATTTTTATTCATCTAATCATACGAGTTTTATCTGGAGCGTTGTTTTATTTTGCATTCAGTTTGCCACAATCATCATTTTCGGGACACACCTATTTGAGTGAGATAGCACATCATCAAAATGTTAGAATTCTCTTCGGGGTGGGCATTCGGTATTAACCAAAATTTTGGTTTCTACCATTCGGTATTTTTTAAAATTCAGTGATCTACACTATAAACCGAAAATTAGAGCTAAAAAAAGTACCAAAATTTTGGTTATCTGAAAATTCTGTTTGGTTTTCAATATTAAACAGAAAAGACTTTGCACTGAGAAACTGTGTTGGAAGAGCCACAATGATACACACTTATATATCCAAAAGTCGCTGTCTCATCTCTTGGTGACGAGAGCTGGGATTAAACGGATGCTAGTCAGTTGTTCAGACACTCCCGTTGCTAGCTTATTTTTTACTTTTAGGCACATGCGATGCGTGGGCTACTTCTGTTAAACATGCAGGTGATCGGCCCATGGGCACACGTAGTTGATCAGCCTAGTGGCAAGCTATATCGCTAAAAATGCTTTGGAGTCTAGACGTGGGTGGATATGGACATGGGTTGTTGGGTGACTTCAATGTGGGTTCTTTGTCGAGCCCGGGAGAGTTTCTACGACGACTTCTGATCTTCTGTGTACTGTCTAGCATAGAGTTCGTTTTTATTTTGGCTAACCGAACCAACCAAATTTAGTTCAGTTATCGAAGGTAAAAACCTAAATAACATATAGAAATTAAAAAACCGAAATTTCGGTTTTTTCGGTCTCGGTTTTGGTGTGGTGTTTGTTTCGTCGGTTTTTATGCCAACCCCTATTTGCTCTAGTACTTCGCTTATATCCTTTTGAGCAAGGTGGCATGTCTATTTTATAGAAATATTATGCTCTCGTTCTTCACTTATATTTATTTGAGAATTAAATAAATAGTGATGGTATTTTGGATGGGTCATAAGACTAGATAAAAAATAATGGGTATTCAATGAGTCATTATGAAAATCATCATGTAGCGCATATAGAGAAGTTATGGGTTAATGATATTGTTGTGGTGATATGAAAAAAAGTGTGAGTGTATTATTATTAATTCAGAGAGGTGTCGATATTAAGAGATTTTAAACTTCTTGTTCATCTAAAAATCAAAAGGGCATCGTGATGATGTGTGAGCATTTCTTTTCCTAGTTGAAATCCTAGTGTTGTTGTGAGTCGGAGTCACGCGATGGTTAATTCCTCCCAACCCTCTCCCTCGGGGCATGGTAGTAGTACTTTGATTTGTAATAAAACTAATAAAACTTTCCAATAAGTACTTGAGTTCTTCATGACTAATGTGACACCATGCACATATGCAATATCACCTCCTCATATTTGCTAGCCTCTTTGGCACCGTGCATCACCTGTTCTCGCCTTGAGGATCGTTGGAACTTTCACTGGTGCATCCAAACCCCATGACATGACATGCCCTGTTGCACATTAGCCTTTTTATATCCTGCTCAAAACAGCCACCATATCTACCTATCAAGGCATTTCCATGGCCATTCTAAGATATATTCATGAAAATGCAATCGTTACATCACATGACTAGTCCGTTCATCATCATAATGCTTTGCATGATCATATAGAGCTGGCATAGCATTTGTGGCAATGCCGCCATTCATGATATTTTTTATGCATGTCACGCTATATCTTTGGACATCCTAGTACACCGCTACAGACATTCATATAGAGTCACATCATCTTATCAGTTCTCATATTGACTTGTAAGTAAATAAAAGTGTGATGATCATCATTATTCGAGCATTGTCCTAGTGAGGAAATAAAAATGGGGGAGGCCAAATGATCCCACCATAGTAATAATACAAAAAAGAGAGAAAAAATGAATGAGATAAAAACATAGAAGGGACTTTGCTACTATCCTTTACCACACTTGTGCCTCAAAGTGGCACCTTGTTCTACATATAGAGAGTCTCTTGTTATATCATTCATATGTTAGTGGGAATCGTTTTTTTCCATAAACTTGGCTTGTATATTCCGATGACGGGCTTCCTCAAATGTCCGAGGTGTTCATGAGAAAGCAAGTTGGACACACACGCCACTTAGCTTCAGTGGAGCTTTCATAAACTTATAGATCTAGTGCATGATTTGCATGGCAGTCCCTACTCCTTGCATCGATATGTATTGACGGGCATCTCCATAGCCCGTTGGTACGCCTAGTTGATGTGAGACTATCTTCTCCACTTGTTACCGCTTTGAAACCTACCACTATATTATGTTCCACCTATATGATATGTCCATTGGTTCATGCTCATGTATTATGCAAGGAATAAAAAGTTGATGCATATTGAAAAAGTATGATCCAATTGCCCCAATTGGACACCTTGGTGCACATTTGTATTAATGTGGTAAAGATGGAGCCATGCCATGCTAATATAATAAGATGAACGGGGTAAAACAATCTTTGATGACTGTATACTTTGAAATATTAATGATTTTTCTGCTTATACCAATAGTTATTGGTGTTTTAATATTTGTTAATTCATCGTTACACAATGAGCATACAAGCATAAGGTTACATTATGGATAGCATGTTACATGAAAAACTCTATTTTTAACATTTACCTACTCGAGCAGAGGAGGAATTAAGCTTGGGGATGCTTGATACGTCTCCAACGTATATATAATTTTTGATTGTTTCATCTTGACATATTATCATTCTAGAATACTTTTCGGGTATTTATTTACCAGATTATATTATTTTTGAGCACTAACCTATTGACCTAGTGCGAGTGTCACTTGCTGTTTTCTGCATTTTTTTATTTTTTTAGGTTATCAATACCAAATGAAGTCCAATTGACATGATACTTTTTGGTGATTTTTTATGGACTAAAAGAAGAGCAACTAGCATTGGAGGAAGGTTCGGGACCACATGAAGTCCCCACAAGCCAACGTGTAATGGCGTGGGGGCAGCTTGTTCGCTTGTGGGCCCCTCGAGACCCTCCCGACTCGGTTCTATGTCCTATAAATTCTCCTATACCCAAGAAACCTCACAAGTAGTCCCAAAACACTTATTACGCTCCCACAAATCTCAGTTCTCATGGGAGGCCATCTGGACCTCCATTCCCGTACCTTGCCGGTGGGGGAATCGATCATGGAGGGACTTTGCATCAACCTTGCTGCCCTCAGGTTGATGTGTGAGTAGTTCACCATAGACCTATGGGTCCATAGCCAGTACCTAGATGGCAATATCTCTCTCTTGATCTTCAATACAATGATCATCGCATCTTCGCTTTGATCCACATGATGTAATTCTTCTTGTGCGGTGTGTTTGTTGGGATCCGATGAATTGTGGGTTTATGTTCACATTATTCATGATAAATATTTGAGTCTTCTCTGAATACTGATATGATTCTTATGAGAAAGGTTATGATAGCTTCATAATTCTCTCCAATCTATTGAAATAGTTTGTCCAACTAGACTGATACTTCTTCGGTAAGAGAGTTGCATTGTAGTAGGTTCAGTTTGGCGAATTTCTATATCCGGTGACATAAGGGGAAAAGATGTGTCTTTGTGTTACTACTACTAAGGATAAAACAATGGGGTTTATTCATATTGCTTGAGTTTACTTTGTCTACATCATGTCATTGTTCTCCAGGCATTACTCTATTTTCCTTAATACTCTAGATGCATGTGGATAGTGGTTGATGAGTGGAGTAATTGTAATAGGTGAGGCAGGATTTGACTTATTGGTTTATGGACGTGATTCCTACGTACACATGTTCGTTGCCATGAATATCGCATAACTATCCGCTTTTGTGTGAATTAGCCAACAGTTATTTTTGTACTCCTTGTATGCTATTTTTCCTGAGAGATACCATTGGGGGAAATATAGCCCCCACTTCTACTCACAACATATTCACAAAACCTTCTATAACTTGCTTCCATTTACTTGCTTTTATTTTACATGATATCTACAATAATCTACTCACCTCACTCGATCGCAAATAAAAAGTACAAGCGGATTGACAACCCTCTTTGATGCGTTGGGTGCAAGTTGTTTGTTCTTTTATTTGCGGCCGTTGAAGAGGGTTGTAGTTCATATTCTTATTGGTTCGATAAACCTTGGTTTCATAACTCACGGAAATACTCACCCACATTGTGCTACTATAACCCGTTCCTCTTCACGGAAAACCCAATGCAGATACAAGTATCACTACTGTAATCATTGTGTTTATATGTTTAAATTAGTGTCTATCTCAAGTAAAGCCTTTATGTTTATTTGAATAATAAGTAGAATTAATATGGTGCAAAAACAGAAACTTCTATGTTCAATGCAGAATTTCTACGATTTCACTCCAAAGTCTTTTTGATCTGAACTTTTTTAAATAGTATTGGAATACACATTCCTCACGTTGTCCTAATTTCCTAGATTTTTTGGAGTTAAATAAGTATGGCGTATTTGCTGATCACTAGAGATTTTTCTGCTTTAGACAGATTCTGTTTTTGCTTGTTTTGGTGATGCTATGGATTATATAGGGGGTTACAAGTCATGTAGAAGTTAGAATGTAGTACCTTATAAAGTAATAAAATGTGATTCCGTTTATAACAATATCTAATGTTTATGGTTCGCCTATCATCATAATGGATCACCTGAGTTTTCTGTTGAGTTTTGTGTGCTGAAGTTTTCAAGATTTGGGTGGTATCACGATGGATGAAGGAATCAGGAGTGGCAAAGAGGCTAAGATTGGGGATTCCCAAGACACCCCAAGTCAAATTCTAGGAAGAATCGAGCATCTAAGCTCGGAGATGCCCTCTTTCATCTCAATCCATCGGTATGTCACTTGGAGCTGCATTTTTATTCATCACATAATATGAGTTTTGCTTGGAGCATCATGCATTATAGTTTACTTTTGGTTTACTTTTCCACAATAATTGTTTTTTGGACAAACCCACTTAAGAGAGACACGTGTTCACTATGAATTATTAGAATTCTCTATGTGCTTCACTAATATGTTTTGAGCTAAAAACTTGCTCTAGTACTTCACTTGTATCTTTTAGAGCATGGTGGAGTATAGATTTTATATTAATAATTGTACTCTCGTTCTTCACTCCAATTTGTTTGAGAGTTAATGAATAGTAACGGTAATTCGTATTGGTTATACAAATAGTGCAAAAATGATAGGTATTCAAAGTGTGCATAATCAAAACGTACATGTGGAACATAAAAGAGAAATTGTAGGTTAATGATATTGATATGGTAATATGAAAGGGCGTGAGTGCATGGTTGTTTGTTAGTAGAAATATCGATAGTTAAAGGGTGTTAATTTTTTTTTCATCTAAATATTGCTTATGGAATAGTGATGATGTGTGAGCATTCTGATTCTTTGTTGAAATCCTAGTGTTGTTTAGGTCGGGGGCGCGCGATGGTTAACTCCTACCAACCTCCTCCCTAGGAGCATGTGAGTAGTACTTTGCTTCGATTCATCTAATTAATCCTTGCAATAAGTATGTGAGTTCTTTATGACTCATGTGAATCCATGGATGTACGATCTCTCACTTCCTCATATTTTCTAGCCTCTTAGGTATTGTGCATTTCCCATTCTCACCTCGAGGATCGGTGCAAACTTCGCTTGTGCATCCAAACCCCGCAACATCATGCGCTCTGTTGCACATAAACCACCTTATATCTTCCTCAAGGCATCCATCATACCTACCTGTCATAGCATTTCCACAGCAATTCCAAGATATATTGCCATGCATAAGCCACAATCACATCATATGACTAGTACACACATTATCGTATTTCTTTGTGTGATCGTAAGATGTCTAGCATGATATATCCATGGCTTGTCCATCTTTTCGATATCCTTGGTACGCAAGATCATTGCACATCCTGGCACGCTCCTAGAGGCATTCATATAGAGTCTATTGTTTGATAGCTTTTCATATTGAGTTGTAAGTATATATTAGTGTGTTGCTTTTCATTATTAGGGCATTGTCTGAGTGAGGAAAGGATGATGGACAGTGATTCCCCCACAAGTCGGGATGAGACTCCAGACTAAAAAAAAGAAAAGAAGAAAGTAAGAAAAAAGAAAAAAAAGAGAAAAGGAACAAATAAATAATTAAACAAAACGAAAAGAAAAAAATAAATGAGAGAAAAGAGAGAAAGGATAGTGCTACTACCTCCTTTTCCATACTTGTGGTTCAAAGTAGCACCATGTTTTTCATACAAAGACTCTCATGATCTCACATATTTATATGCTAGTGAGATTTTTTTATTATAGAATTTGGCTTGTATATTCCAATGACGGGATTTCTTAAATGCATGACGTCTTCATGAGAAAGCAAGTTGTATGCAGACCCACTTAGCTTCAGTTGAGGTTTCATACACTTATATATAGGTCTAATGCATCCGTTGCATGACAATCCCTACTCGTGGCATTGAATTGATTAATGGGATTCTCCATAGCCCATTGATCTACCAAGTTGATGCTATATTTTATTGTATACTTTTGCCCCTTTAAAACCTACCACCATATCCTATTCCACCTATATGTTATGTCCATGGTTCAAGCTCATGTATTGAGTGAGGAATCAAAAGCTAAAGCGCGTTAAAAAGTACGATCCAATTGCCTGGATTAACACCGTGGTGCTTGATATTTCTATTTATGTGGTTAAGATGGAGCAATGACATCCTAATATGATAAATGAATGGGGGGTAAATCATTTAAGGATCATATATTTTCAAAATTAATGATTGTGTTATTTGTGTTCATGGAGATTGCTATGTTGATGTTAATTCATCTTTTGTGAATGATGATGCCTGCAAGAGATTACATGCTGAGAAGCGTGTCACAACAAAAATTCTATTTTTGTCATTTACCTACTCCAGGACGAGCAGGAATTAAACATGGGATGCTTATACATATCTAAATTATTTGTAATTTTTAATCATTCTATGATATTATATTATGATTCTAGGATGCTTTTTAGGCATTTACTTGCTGATTTATATTATTTTTGAGAACTAACCTATTAACCGAGTGCCATGTGGTATTTGTTGTTTTCTACAGGTTTTTGGCTTTTCGGCAATAATGTACCAAATAATGTACAAATACCCCGAAACTTTTTGATGATTTTTTTGGACAAAATAAGGACCTCCAAGCTTTGGAATGAGACTAGAGGACGTATAGGATGGCACAAAGACAATAGTGTGCACCTAATTGGGGTGGACGCTCCCTCATGGCTTGGGCCACCTCTTACGGCCTCTAGCCCTCATCCGTGTCCTATAAATTATCTAATATCCCCAAAACCCTACAAAGCCTCCGAAAACATTTTTTCCGCCACCGCAAGTCTTTGTTCCATCATATGCCCATCTCGAGCCATGTTCCTTTTACTTCTTGGAGGGGGGATCGACCATGGAGGGCCTCTATATCAACCTTGTTGCTCCCATGGTGATGTGTGAGTATTTCACGACGCACTTATGGGTCCGCAGTTAGTATCTAGATGGATATCTCTCTCTATGTTCTTCATTGCCATGATCACCGTGATTCCCGCGGTGATCTATCTTATGTAATCACTTTTGTGCGATGCGTTTGTTGGGATCCGATAAATTATGGGTTTATGTTCGTATTATTCATGAATAATATTTAGTTCTTCTCCGAATTATTATATTGCACGATCTATTTATTTGGTTTGGCCAACTAGATTGATCTATATTCACTGAGAGAGGTGAGTTGTAGTGGGTTCAATCTTGCGTTGCTCAATCGTAGTGAAAGAAACGGACATGACACATATTGTATTGCTTCCACTAAGGTTAAAACAATGGGTTCATTCATATTAATTGGATTTACTTTGTCTATGAAATGTCATGATTCTCCATGCATTACTCTATTTTCACTTAATTCTCTAGATGCATGTTGGATAGCGGGCGATGGGAGGAGTAATATTAGTAGATGCAGACAGGAGTCGGTCTACTCAATATATGTAATGATCATTGCCAGAAATAAATATTGCATAACTATGCGCTTTTCTATCAATTTCCTAACAGTAATTTTTTACCCGCCGTATGCTTTCTACGAGAGAGAAGCCTCTAGCGAAAACTATGGCCCTCGGGTGTGTTCACAAATATATTTACGAAAATTCGAAATACCTCACTGCCTTTTATTATTTGTATTTAATTTTGATAGTTAATATATTGCAATTATCTATCTACCACGACTAATCACTTCAAGTAACGAGTTTAAGGGGATTGACAACCCTCTTGCCCGCGTCGGGTGCAAGTGTTTGCTCTTTTGTGTGTAGGCGCTGAAGACTGGAAACTGCGTGATCCTCCTATTGGTTTGATAACCTTGGCTCTCAGTGAGGGAAATACTTACCTATATTGTGCTGCATCATCCCCTCCTCTTCGGGGAAAAACCCAACGCAGAACACAAGTATCACCTAACTCTGCCGGCCCACCCACTCTGCGCATAATACAAAGTGGCCCAACTCAGCGAGCCCACCAATTATGACGATACCACACAAAATAGAGTTGCAAGCACATAGGATCAAATTCACCTCCTCTAGACTCCCATAGCAAGTGTTACGAGTTGAACTACCATACAATTTTTGTCTTGATTAGGATTCTCTCTTTTGTAAATAGTACGACCTTTACTCCTTTCATGCAACCACACTAGTTAAAATACGTGCAAAACTTACACATAACCAGAAGTTGGTTGCTGGTTGAATTCTAATAAATGAACGGACATCCAGAGATTTTTGATGCTATGAATCCTTAGATATGCTGCTATGTTGTGGCGGGCCAATTGTGGAGAGAAATGTGAAATTAATAGGGAAGAACTAATGAGAGAAAGAGAGGGGATGGGTTAATCATTAATAAATCATGTCATGCACTCAGCCTTTGCTATACGTCTTTCGTGGATCGCTATGGTGGAATTTAATAGGCGGGAGAGACCTTGCGTGATCTACGTGTGGCAAAAAAATGTATGTCATCATTTGTTCAAGGGCCATAATAAATTGTCAAGTTGTTGTTCTAGACTAGGAATAACATATCATGCTTAATGTCCGTGAAGGTGGACATGTTAGAGGTGATATGAAAGAACAAGTGCATCTACGCAATTTAACGTCAATAGAAGTGTTGTATGTAGGACATTTCTATTATCTGATGTCACTGACTCATTACAATGGTACATGGTCCGATCTAAAACATCATACAGAAGTCAGTAGTATATTTCTGTGTGTATAAGTATGCTCTTACTTCAATATCTTTTTTATTTTTCCTAAATTGCATCCAGGAAAAACATGACACTCTATCAACACATCCATCAACATTGGTAGACTCATTGCTTATTTAAAACTTTGTTTAGGAGCACCACGCTACCAAACATATTGTTTAAATAAAATAATATATAGTAATCAAAAGTAACTCACTTCATTAAAATAGCTTTGGAAGGTAATTGCGACAATTGCAATATCCTACCACCAAGATTATAATATGGGCACTATTTTGGTTTAGGACAGTAATATAAAGTATGTAACTTACTGACAAACTAGGGTCATAACATCAAGTTATAGGTAAGTAAAAACTTACGGTTCTATGTATGATAGTCTTACCTTGCTTTAGTGGACAAAGAGAGAATATCAAAGTTGGCACCTGTTGATTTTAAACCCGCAAAGAAAAATGGCTACGCAACATCAAAAAGAAACCGCGTGGAGCTAAAGTACAACATTACTATACAAACAACCCATATATTCTAATGTTTATGTCCAATCTAATTAAAGTAACTTATAAGTAGCTATATATGTTCTATTTATGATGACAAAAAACTAATCAAGCTATTCTTTCTAATAAACATAATAGATCCATACAATATACAAAACTCTAATGTGACCAAGAGAATTCGGTTGCTATCTCCAGTCTTGGATGCACGGATGACCATTGGGGAAAAACATGAAAAACTAAATAGGCGACGTAGGTCTATCACCAAAACAAAACAAATAAGGATACAACTCAATTGCAGAAATAATGCAAACAAGGGGGATATGCATATATGGAGCTATCACAATAGAATTTGTTTTTGCAAAAAAGACAAAAATATGAAAATATGGAGACACAACAAAATAAAGATAGAATAGGGCAAATTCAGCTAGCCATGGATGTCGGAATCGGGGATCTGCTGCCGAGAGAGGTTCGAATATTGGGGTGCGCTCGCCCTCCTACCATGTTCTACCTCTCAACCTCACAGCGACTCTTCGAGGACATGAGCTAAGGACGACGAACGAGAACACATGTGCTGTTTACCCAGGTTCAGGCCACCTTGCGGTGTAAAACCCTACTCCTGCTTGTCTTGATTGCTTGAGGTGGGAGACGAGTACAAAGGGGGGTCCTTCCCTAGTGGAGTTGGTGGATCCCTTGCTACAGAGGACACGCCTCTCTTTCATACTGTCCTTGGTCCTCTTGCCACCAAAAACACAAACTTGGTGCAAAGAGTTGCCACCATGTCCATTTTGAAAGGGGACACGACTTCAGCCTCCCCTGCCAGCTAAAACTCTTCGCCATGACGCGCTGGTAGGCTCGAGGGTGACCTCCTCCTACCGAGCCCCAAGCCTTGGACCTGTTGCATAGAATAGGAAACATTTACGAGTTGCTTTGGTAACCCGCGGGATGGCTCAACTCCCTTAACACATGAGGGGAAAGCTTCTTTGTCCGTGTCTACTAGCATCGACCCTGGCGTCGTCATGCATGGGTCAGGTCACCCACGTAAGGAGGTAGGACCGTGCGACCCCGGCAGGCCGCCCTTGGTAGGTCTGACCCGCGGGGGTGGGTTAGGAGGCTGCGTCTCGACGTGGTCCTCAGGAGGAAATGACCTCGAGGAGGACTCCGCTGCTCCGGGCCCTCATGAGGAGGGGGCATCGCGAGGGTCAGATTCCTCGACCTTGGCGGGGAGCGTTCCCGTGATCACAACGCATGCCACGCCCTAGGCCGGAGGCAGGCGGGCCTGGGTACCCCCAGTCATAGAGCCCCGACAATAGCCCCCGATCATGCGAAATGCACGACCCGACAATGAGATGGCGAGGCGGTGGGGGCACTCACAGCCTGCGGGCCAGGCCGAATTCGTGGCGCGCGACGGGGCAAAGGGCGCCCTGCCTTTCCCCAGCGCTTTGACATCTGCCGTGTTTACATAAAATGGGCACGCAGGGTGGAGCCATCATTACTCGCCTTCATGGAACACCCACCTTTCTCCATCTTCTTCCTCTACGCAAGAACGCATGACATGCAATCTCCGGGCGAGTCACTTTCTTGCTCCTCTCACGGCTCCGATCCACGGATGGCGCCTCCCAGCAAGAAAGGAAAGGTCGCGGCCTCCCTCGCGAACTCTACCACCGCCGGGCCAGCTCTCATGCCCTCCCACATCTTTGAGGAGGATGGGTCTCGGACTATTACAACTCTCCTCTTCTTACAAGAGATATTGACCGGATATCTCAAATTGAAAGGGGGAGAGTAAGAAGAAATGAAGAGGTAAAACTTAGTTGCTTCTTTCATAACCGAGTGAAGTTGATGAGGCTTGAAGGTTGCAAATATATGAAGAATGGCACGAGGAACAATCAAGAATTCAAAAGTAATTTGGGCAAAACTTCGGTAGAAAAGATAAAAAAACCTGATAAGATGGAAAGAACTTGAAAATATTTCACAATAGGGAGGTTAAACGGAGATGCAAGGGAAGAACATGATCTTAAAAAAACAAGATGATGGATCGAAGGGAGGAATCTCCGTAACAAAAGAATGATCAAAAGAAATGAAGGTTGAAAGCATAAGATTGACCTTGCGAAGATTTAGATGGAACTCCGTGAAGAGATACTTTATAAGACTTGGAACTCCAGACAAGAAAATATGAACAACTTAGAATCAAGAATTGAAATCATGAACAACTCGTGGAAAGGATTGAAATCACTTCAAATAAAGAAGAACAAGAACAATATTATGCTTGTCCTTGATGAAGTTAAATTGATGATATTCAATGGATTTGGCATATGACTTATTCTACTTGAAAAGAGTAGACACACAGATAAGGCACAAAATTTAAGAACTCTTGAACGAAACAACAACAAAAATTGAAACTTATGAGCATACTACAAATGAATGAAGATACATGAGAACAAAGAGATCATGAACTGTATAGCACAAACTTGAACGAAGCGCCGGTGAGAATTTAGATACGAACAATTGGACAACAATTGAGTAGAATTTGAGAACATAAGCTGAAACCTGAGAACGATGAAATCTTCTGAAATGGCAGCCTTCGGAGCATCAATAAATGAAAACAACTCTGAATAATACGGATATATATGGAAGGAGTTTATCATGATCGAAAGTAATTGAAGACTTTAGTACAAAGCTTGAACCATCAACCTTCAAGAGAATGAGAAACAATTTATAAAAAAACTCCTTCTGCCTTCGGCACAGAGAATAAGGGCGAGAAACACCACCATGAATTAGTAAGACACTCCGGAACAATGAGTAAGGAAAGGTTGAGCCAATGATGAAAATAATTTGAGGAATATGACTGATGGAATTCATACTTACATCAGACTGATAAGAACTTGAGGACAACTCCGAAAGAGAATAGAAGAGTGAGGTAAGATCTTGGGAAAAACCTATGGGTTATGGGCTAACTAAAAGAGAACATCGTTGAACTGATTGCTTAGAAGAGAGATTGTACCATTACAAATTAAAAAAATGACCAGGTCGGAACGTCGAAATTATTTGAAAGGATTTGAATGAAAACACAAAACTTCTGAGATATCTTCAGCACTCCGGATAGAATAGAGGGACGAAAACAAAGAGAGGCTTGGATGAGAATTTCCAACACGGAAAGCATTGAATGAATGAAAAGGATATGATGAACACAGAAAGCATGAATTGAAGCCACCAGAGAAGAAGATGGAGAAGAAGAAATTATGAACTTAGCACAGAAGCATCTTCACAATGAATCATGGGATACAATACATAAGAGAACATAGTGGAAGCATAAATGAAAATAAAGGCACTTGGATGATAATTTAGTCATTTAATAAAAAGGCGGGAGGATAGGGAAAAAACAAAGACAACTTGGGACGGATGAAACGAACTCCAGACAAAAATATGAGGAGGGATATTGCAAATAGAGGAGAAGATTGAATTAACTTGAAGATAGGCACACCGGTTGGAAAAGACTTTCATGACAACTCCGGTTGGTCCAACGGATTATCATTCTCATAGAAATATGAGTACACTGCTTAGGGAAGTGATGATATCACCACTTGACATAGAAGCAACTCAAATTACCATACTCCAACAAAACAAAGGATGAGGCTTATGAAACAACCCGGTAACAAATACATAACACACCATGCATTTTCCGGAAGATTGATCCTAGTTAACTACTTGATTTCCCACCTGAGAACTCCCAAAATCCTCGAGTTATGCAATCGGGTCCACGGATACAAGGAGTTAAACCTCACACAACTCCTAACTTGATACTACGTTCCAATGTATCACGTCCACCAACACATAACCAGAGACCTCGGAAACTTATCTACCTCAGACCCCCGTAATCACAACGATACCAATTCTTGAAGTACATCTAGACTCTCTACCTAGTACTGGGTGACGCCAAACTCCTCTCTCCAAAAATTGTATTAAAGAAATTTCGAACATCCTTGTCATCAGGTTCTAAGGAAACTGAACGATAGAGATGTGTTGAGAAGTCATTGGAGCTCTACTCCTCAGAAATAGGAGGCACCAAGTACAAAACTCTGTCACATCAACATCATAGAGATTCCAAAATAACCGCGTGAGCCTAAAAAAATTGAGTGACAAGAGGGGTAGAATTGAAATTCCTACATCTGGATTCCTCACGAGAGCATAGAAGAGGAGTAAAAAGAATACCACGCTCCGATATATAACTATACTCAAAATAGTTTTCAATAGACTCGACTCGTCCTAGGTTGGTACTTCTCTGATACCAACTTGTAACACCCAAGATGCAATCCTATCCTTATTTTGTCTCAAGGGCCTCGATACGGATATAAGCGCATCTCGTCATTTCGCAAGAATGGATATCACTACAAGTACATCTAATGAGGAGAGGAGTATATGGAATTGGCTTACACTCGCCACAAGCTAAATCATGATCATCTCAATCTAACAATACATTCAATCACCATATAGAAGAGCAGGGTCCGACTATAGACGAAATCAACCTAAAAAGTGATGTCCATCATTGCTAATCCCAGACTGTTGCTTGGTATTGTTGATGTGTTGGTTTTCCTTCCAAGAGTGAAGGGTGATGTTGCACAGCGATGACAAGAATTCCCTTAGTTTTGAACTAAGGTATCAAACTAGTAGGAAGATCCACCAGACTATGTAAGTAGTACCTGCACACAAACAACAAATCCTCGCAATCTAATGCCTATAGGGGTTGTCAATCTCTCGTGGGTCAGATAAAACGTTAAATAGATAGATTGATAGATGCAAATAAAGTAAGGGTAAATAAGACATAGCAATGTATTTTTGGATTTTTGATAATATAGATCTAAAAATAAACGAAAAAATAAAAAGAAGAGCGAATAATTATGATGATATCCAAGACAATGATCATGTATATAGGCATCATATCCAAGACAAGTATACCAACTCCTGCCGGCATCTACTACTATTACCCCACAAATCGACCGTTATCCGGCATGCACATAGTGTATTGAGTTCATGGAGAAGCAGAGTAATGCTTTAAGAATGCTGACATGATGTAGACAAGATCTATTCATTTAGGAATAGACCCCATCAGTTTATCCTTAATAGAAACGATACATGTGTGTCATGTCTCCTTGTGTCACTGAGATTGAGCACCGCCAGATCAAACCCATCACAAAGCACCTCTCACCATTGCAAGATAAAAAGATCAAGTTGGCCAAACAAAAAGCAAATATCGGAGAAGAAATACGAGTTTATGATAATAAAGAATGGATATAATTTCGCAGATCTAATCATAAACCAACATTTCATCAGAGCCCAACAGACACACCACAAAATAAAGAGTTACGAAAAATAGATCTCCAAGAGACCATTGTATGGAGAAGCAAAATGAGAGAGAAAGCCATCTACTACTGCCTACTGACCCGTTGCGCTAATATGAACTACTCCCGCATCATCGGAGGACCGCCAATGGGGATGATGAATTCCTCCATGATCGTGTTCCCCTCCGGCAGGGTGCCGTAAAGGCGTCTAGAATGGATCTCGTGGCTATTGGAACTTGGGGTGGCTGAAATGATTTTTGACTCCTCTAGGGTTTCTGGAATATTTGGGTAATTATGGAGTCAAGACGAGGTGGAGGAGGAGACCAAGGCCCCGAATACCCACGAGGGCACGCCAGGGGCCGATGGCGTGTTGTGGTGCGTACTGGGCCACCTGGGCCTCTCGTGGTGAGCTTCCTTTGTTCTCATGTTTCCTTCTGGTCCAAAAAAACTCCAAAAAGTTTCTTGGCATTTGGACTTCTTCTCATATTGATTTTCTGTGAAGCAAAAAACACCAGGTAGCACTGGCACTATGTCCATAGGTTAGTCCCCAAAATGATATAAAGTTGCTATAAAATGATTGTAAAACATCCAAGAATGATGATATAAGAACATGGAACAGTACAAATTATAGATACTTTGAGACGTATGAGCATCCCCAAGCTTAATTCCTAATCGTCCTCGAGTAGGTAAATGATAAAAAACAGAATTTTTGATGTGGAATGCTGCCTAACATGTTCATCACATTCTTTTCTTTATAGCATGGACATATGGACTTGTAGATGATTCAAACCAATTATCTATTATTTGACATGAAAACTTTAATACTAAAGCATATCAACAAGCAACCAAGTCTTTCAAAATATCAACAAGCAACTAATGAATGCTATCCCTAGCCCATCATGCTCCATCATTGATCCATTCATGCAACACACCCAAATATTAGCCACATCGAATTCTCAAGTATGATAACATTGTTCCATAGTTGGCGCTTTATAAGATATGATAGAGACACAAATAAAAATAAAAATTGCATAAAGTAAATAGATAATCACTTTGGAGAGTGAAGCAAAGATTCTAGCGATTCCAGAGCTCAAAGCGAAAAAACTTAGAGATAAAATATTTTGTGTGGCATGCTTTTCCTATCAAATAAAACAACTAAGAGTTCCAATATCTTCCATGCTAAACAAATCATAGGCAGTTCCCAAATTGAAAATAAAGTTTATTCATTTTTCCA
Organism: Hordeum vulgare subsp. vulgare; assembly: GCF_904849725.1. Classification (NCBI taxonomy): domain Eukaryota; kingdom Viridiplantae; phylum Streptophyta; class Magnoliopsida; order Poales; family Poaceae; genus Hordeum; species Hordeum vulgare. The sequence goes on along the minus strand of NC_058523.1, from coordinate 250,873,828 downwards.
TCATTCTGTCACACTCTACGGCTAGCCGCATCCACGGGTAACGTCCATACCAACACTTTCCAAAGATTTATTATTTGACAAAATAAAATAAAATTCTTTGCATTTTGGAGCTGGGTATCCCTATTACCGCCATACTCTCATGCAACGACAAGTGGATAAACACTCATATTGTGAATAACCTATTTAAGATGGAAGATACCGACCACCCTTGGAGGCTTAATGAGTGGTACGGGCACACAAAACAAAAGTTTATTTTGAATATTAGAATTGGCACATACAAATTTACACAGAACGACATTGAAATACTGCATATAGGTAGGTATGGTGGACTCATTTGGCACAACTTTGGGTTTAGGATTTGGACGCACAAGGATCATTCCTACTTAGTACAAGTGAAGGCTAGCAAATAGATTGAGAAGCACTCAACCATGGAACAAAAACCATCATAAGCGAACATTAAACATTACTAACACCTGATAATGCAACACAAGTAGGATGTAATTTCATAGCATAATTATTGACTTCATCTGAATGCATAGGTAATCACAAACCTTAACACCAATATTATTACTAAATCATAATTACTCATCAACACAACTCACATATCTCTATCTTCATATCACAAAACTATGGCAAAGAATCAAGCTCAACATCCGATGATCTACATGAAAGCATTTGTTATATCTCCCCTCGATAATTTGGGACCAATTTCAGTTAAAGAATGAGAGCCCAAGTTTCTTTAAAATTTTCAACTCTCAAAATAATATAACTCAAGCAAGAGAGGATTTTTATCTTAGATTCTACTAACTCTCAAAATAATCTTAGTGAACTATGAGAGCATATTTCTTCAATATAATAGCACCACTGTGGTCAACAAGATATAACTGAAGCACTAGAGTAATTCCATGGCTCTAAAACAATTTGAGTGAAGCATAGAGAACGATTCTAACAAATCATAGCATCATTTGGCTCTCTCAAATAGGTATTCCAGCAACGATTATTATGACAAACTTACAAGAAAAGCAAGCAAAGACTCATATCATACAAGACGCTCCAAGCAAAACTCATGATATGGGACGAATAAAAATATAGGTCCAATTAAAATTATCGATGGTCTTGAAGAAAGAGGGGATCCCTTCTTAGGCATCCCCAAGTTTAGTTGATTGGTACTCCTTAAATATTACCTTGGGGAGCCATGGGGCATCCCCAAGCTTAGAATTTTTTCACTCCTTACACCTTCGTCCATCGTGATCTCACCGAAAACTTGAAAACTTCAATCATGCAAAACACAAAAAAAACCTTTCTGAGATCCGTTAATACAAGAAAACCAATCATTGCTTTAAATACTGTTGAAAACCCATCAAAATATTATTTTCACATTATAACTACTTTATTCTAACTTTACCATGTCTTATACCGCCGATACAATCCATAAGTTCATCAAAATAAGGACACAACTCAAAGAAAACAGAATCTATCAACAATAGAACAGTTTGTAAACACTCGAATTTTACTTGTACTTCTGTAACTCAAAATATTCTTAAAAATTAGGACAATGTAGGAAATTTGTATATCAATCTTTTGTAAAAATTCACACACTTTCGTCACTTCTGTGATTTTCTAAAATTCTACTGATTGGACGGAAAATTTCTGTTTTCCAACAAGATCAAACCAACTATCACCCAACATGATCCTAAGGGCTTTACTTCGAACAAACACTAATTAAAACATGAAAAAACAATCATAAAAGTAGCATAATTTTGCAAACACTCAATAATAGAAAGAAAAAGTGAAAATAAATTTTATAAATTGGACTGCCTCCCTGCAAGCTTTATCGTTTTACGCCCCTAGCTCGGCATCAATTTCTTTTGTTATAGCATCATGCAAAATATAATGTTCCTTAAGTTCTTCGGTAAAAAAATTATTTTGCTCAAATTGCATACACTACTAGGGAAAACCTTATAGCAGTATCGCTGGCTCAAAGAGGGCGCTACTGCTAATTAGCAGTAGCGTGCGTCACAAAGAGGCGCTACTGCTATAGAATTAGCAGTAGTGCGGGTCGCTACCACAACGCTACTAGTAAAATTGCCCGACCGTTCCCGCCAAGCGAGGTTTAGCAGTAGCGCGCCCGCATTAACCACGCTAATGCTAATATAATAGTAGTAGCGCGCTTTTCTCAGGGCGCTACTACTAATTTTGAACCTGGTCACATGGCGAGCCCCGCTTAGCAGTAGCGCATCTGCCGGAAGCGCGCTACTGCTATCTTATTAGCAGCAGCGTGTTTTGCACCCAGCGCTACTGCTAAACCACAGCCACCACCTTTTTTCTCCCGCCTCCCCCTCCCCCATCCCCTCTTCTTTCACTTTACCCTAGCTCCCACCTCCTGAATCCCTCACTTTTCTTCTTCCTTACTACATCTCCCCCCATTACAATCCTTCTTCTACCTATCTTTCTCTCTCTTTATTACTCCTAGCTAACTACACCACCTCCATTAATGCATCTCCTTTCTCTTTTTCCTTGCCCCTACACTAGTTGAACTTGTCTCCTCCCAAACTAGCTAGGTAGGTTGATCTAGCATTTAGTGAAGTGACTTATGTACCTCCCTAATTAGATCTAGCCTTGTCAAGAAGTGCATTGTCCAGTTTTGGTCATTCCACAGTTGTGTGTGGCGACACCTTCATCATCACCGTGCTCGATCTCGAGATAGGTGATTATAAATTTATGCTTTGAAAGAATGAAATATGTGTATGTGTGTGATATGACATAATTGGGCGATACGATGGAAATTGTGTGTGTGGCATGAGTTGCTGCCGAATTGTGCTTGTGAGTTACCTATGTTTTGCCGAAATGTCGATCTATTTCCGTTTCGAAGAATTCTAGGCAAACTCTATATGTCCTAGTTTTAGGGAGGGTCATGCCGAATTTTTCAATGACTTTGATGCATGCATGCATTTTTATAATCAATTTGTTTATTATTACCGTGCAGGCATTCATGATGGTCAGTGGAACTATGGTGGACAGGTGGTCGGCAGTGAAGGACATGAAAGAAAATAACCGGACAAAGATTTTATGTCTATGTCGAAGATGCTAAGGAGGAGTTTGGCTCGACCCCTATGACGATGGTAGTGTGATGGTGCACCTGCTCATGACTGGTTTCATGGATGGCTATACTCGGTGGATAATTGAAGATGAGGATGATGATGAGGACACCGACGGGGTAGGCGATGATGACACGGGGCAAGACGAAGAGATGACCGATAATGGCGGCAGAGAAGGCGCCGGACATGGTGGTGTGGAAGGGGCCGGACATGGCGGCGGGGAAGGGGGCGTACATGGAGGTGGAGAAGGGGCGGACATGGAGGCGGAGAAAACATGGACTCCACGCCGCAGACTTTGTCGATACTAAGTTCAATCGTGCGGGATCCTCATGTTCAAGCAGTGCTTTGCAAGGAGACTAATACTGACAGAGATGCTTCTAGGGAGAAGGCCAAGCTGTAGCAACTGGTGGTAGACTCGAACACTCCATTATATGATGGTTGCTATACCGTGTTGACCTGCTTGAGTTTCATGCTCGAACTCCTAAAGATGAAGACTAAAAACAAATGGACCGACACTAGCATCATTGAGCTTCTCAAGTACCTAAAGGATGTTCTTCTCGTGGAGCATCTGTGTCCTACTAGTCTAGATGAGGCCAAGATGATCGTGTGACCTCTTGATCTATCGCACGTTAGATACCATGCATGCATCAATGATTGCATAATTTATCGCACGGAGCACGTGGAAAAAACCAGCTGACCGGTGTGCAATGCTTCTCGATACAAGAACGCCGGGAAGAATTCTTCCCAGAAAGTTGTATGGTACTTGCCGATCACTCCCCATCTGCATCTTATTTTGTAGATCCCAAGGAAGCAAAGCTAATGCGTTGGCACACGGATAGGACAAAGCCCGATGATGGATATGATCCGAAGCTGAGACACCTCGTGGATGGAAGCTAGTGGAGATTGTTCAACAGCGAATATCGGTATTTCGCATGTGATGCAAGGAACATTGTTCTCGACGCGTGTACCGATGGCATGAATCCATTTGCCAACCAAAACACCAACCACAACACATGGCCCGTGTTTGTATAGATGTACAACCTGCCCCCTGGTTGTGCATGAAGTCGAAGTACATACACATGAGCATGTTGATTCAAGGGCCGGAACGACTGGGAAATAATATTAATCTATATCTGGGGCTACATCAAGAGGAGTTTGACACCTTATGGAAAACACCGGCAAAGACATAGGACGCCAGCAAAGGCGAGTATTTCTATATGGGAGTCGCGCTGATCATGATAGTGAACGACTATATCGGTTACAGATATGTCGCAGGCCAGGTGTTCCATGGATATTGCGGATGCACGGGGTGCATGGATGATACGATGTCTCAGCAGCTAATGTCAACGAAATATGGCCGATCTGGGAAAATCGTGTACATGGGGCATCGAAGATGGCTTGAGAAGGACGACCCGTGGAGAAACCGTGGAGATCTATTGAATGGTGAGGCTGAGCATCGATGAACTCCACATAAGCGGAGGGGCACCAAAATTGATGAGCTATTGAAAAACTGGGAATAGTGCCCTGCGCCGGGAAAGATGATGAAAAAGGCGCTGGAGCCGCTGCCGAAGGTATGGACGACGAGGTCTATGTTCTGGGACGAGTACTGGCACAAACGCGACACGCCTCATTGCATTGATCAAATTTATATCTATAAGAATGTCTTTCAGAGCTTTCTTGCGACACAAATGAACATGCCGGATAAGACCAAGGTGTTGGGGTACGTTGCATGGGAAACAAAAAAATTCCTACGCACACGAAGACCTATCATGGTGATGTTCATCTACGACAGGGAGATCGGATCCACATACCCTTGTAGATCGCTAAGGAGGAAGCGTTAAGAAACGTGGTTGATGTAGTGGAACAGCTTCGTGATTCAAATCACCGTCGTCCCATGATCCGTGCCGATCTAGCACCGAACGGACGACACCTCCGCGTTCAGCACACGTACAGCTCCATGACGACCTCCGCCTTCTTGATTCAACAAGAGAGACAGGGAAGTAGATGAGTTCTCCGGCAGAGTGAAGGTGCCCCGGTGATGGTGATGATCTAATCCTGGAGGGCTCCGCCCAAGCTCCATAGAAAACCGATCTAGAGGAAGAACTACAAAGTAGAGGTTTAGGGTTGCACGTGGCAAAGTTGTATCTCAAAAACCCTAAAACCTCTAGTATATATAGGAGGAGGGGAGGAGCTAGCCTTGGGCCTCAAGAGATCCCCTAGGGCGTCGGCCGAAGTGGGAGAGGAGGGACTCCAACTCCAATTCGGTTTGGGGAAGGAGGAGTCCCTTCCTTCCTTCCCACCTCCCTCTTTTATTTCTTTTCTCCTTGATTTTTTCCCTTAGCTGAAATAGTCCACTTGGGCTGGCCTCACCAGCCCACCAAGGGCTGATGCGCCACCCATGGGCTATTAGGTTCTCTCCCGGGTGGGTGGCCTCCTCCCGGTAAAATCCCGGAACCCATTCGTCACTCCAGGTACACTGTCGGTAATGCCCGAAATCTTTCCGGAGGCCAAATGAAACAATGCTATATATCAATCTTCGTTTCCGGACCTTTTAGGAAACCCTCGTGACGTCTGTGATTTAGTCTGGGACTCCAAACAAACCTTCGGTCAGCAACACCTATAACTCAACTATACTGAAACATCACCGAACCTTAAGTGTGCAGACCCTACAATTTCGAGAACTATGCAGACATGACCTAAGACACTCCTCGGTCAATATCCAACAGAGGGACCTGGATGTCCATATTGGATCCTACATATTCTACGAAGATATTATTGGTTGAACCTTTGTGCCAAGGGTTCATATAATCCCGTATATCATTCCCTTTGTCCTTCGGTATGTTACTTGCCCGAGATTTGATCGTCGGTATACCTATACCTATTTCAATCTCGTTACCGGCAAGTCTCTTTACTCGTAACGTAATACAAGATCCTGTGACTAACATTTTAGTCACATTGCTTGCAAGGCTTATATGTGATGTTGTATTACCGAGTAGGCCCCGAGATACCTCTCCGTCACACGGAGTGACAAATCCCTGTCTTGATCCGTGCTAACTCAAAGGAAACCTATGTAGATACCTGTAGAGCACCTGTATAGTCACCTAGTAACGTTGGAACGTTTGATACACACAAGGTATTCGTCTGGCCTCAGTGAGTTACATGATCTCATGGTCATAGGAATGAATACTTGACACGCAGAAAACAATAGCAACAAAATTACACGATCACATGCGACGTTTATAGTTTGGGTCTTGTCCATCACATCATTCTCCTAATGATGTGATCCAGTCATCAAGTGACAACACTTGCATATGGTCAGAAAACCTTAACCATCCTTATCACCTGGCTAGTCAACTAGAGGCTTACTAGGTACTTTGTTTTGTCTATATATCCACACATGCATTTATGCTTTCATTCAATACAATTATAGCATGGATAATAAAGGATTATCTTGAAACAGGAAATATAATAATAACTATTTTATCATTGCCTCTAGGGCATATTTCCAACAGTATCCCACTTGCACTAGAGTCAATAATCTAGTCTCATGTCGCTATGTGATTTACATTGGAATGAATCTAACACCCATACAATTCTGGTGTTGATGATGCTTCGCTCGTGGAAGAGGTTTAGTCAGCGGATCTGCAACATTCAGATCCATGTGCACTTTGCAAATATTTACGTCCTCTCCTTCGACATAGTCGCGGATGAGGTTGAAGCATCGTTTGATGTGTCTGGTCTTCTTGTGAAACCTTGGTTCCTTGGTTAGTTGAATGGAACCAGTGTTGTCACAGAACAGAGTTATTAGATTTAGTGCGCTTAGAACAACTCCAAGATCCGTCATGAACTTCTTCATCCAGACACCCTCCTTAGCCGCCTCCGAGGCAGCCATGTACTCCGCTTCACATGTAGAATCTGCTATGCCGCTTTGCTTGGAACTGCACCAACTTACCACACCTCCAATAAGAATAAATACATATCCAGTTTGAGACTTAGAGTCATCTGGATCAGTGTCAAAGCTTGCATCTACGTAACCCTTTACAACGAGCTCTTCGTCACCTCCACGAACGAGAAACATTTCCTTAGTCCTTTTCAGGTACTTCAGAATATTCTTGACCGCTGCCCAGTGTTCCACTCCTCGGTCACCTTGAAACCTACCTTCCATACTTATGGCTAGGCTAACGTCTAGTATTGTGCACAACATTGCATACATGATAGACCCTATGGCTGAATCATAGGGTACGGTACTCATCTTTTCTCTATCTTCCGCAGTTACTCGACACTGCGTCTTACTCAACTTGATTCGTTGTAACACTGGCAAGAACCTTTTCTTGGACTTCTCCATTTTGAACTTCTTCAAAACTTTATCAAGGTATGTGCTTTTTGAAAGTCATACTAGGCGCCTCGATCTATCTCTATAGATCTTAATGCCTAATATGTAAGTAGCTTCTCCTAAATCTTTAATTGAGAATCATTTGTTCAAGTAATCCTTTAGGCTCTCTAAAACTCCACATTATTTCCAATCAGCAATATGGCATCCACCTATAATATTAGAAACGCTACAGATCTCCCACTCACTTTCTTGTATATACAAGATTCTCCAACAACTTGTATAAACCCAAACGCCTTGATCACCTAATCATAGCGCTTATTCCAACTCCGAGATGCTTGCACCAGTCCATAGATGGATCGCTGGAGCTTGGATACTTTGTTAGCATTATTTGGATCGACAAAACCTTTGGTTTGCATGATATATAACTCTTCCTTCAAAAAACCATTAAGTAACGCCGTTTTGACATCCATCTGCCAGATTTCATAATTGAAAAATGCAGCTATTGCTAACATGATTCGGATAGACTTAAGCATCGCTACCGGTGATAATGTCATATCATAGTCAACTCCTTCAACTTGTGAAAAACCCTTTGCCACAAGTTCGCGTCCATCTTCTTCTTAAAGATCCATTTGTTCTGAATAGCCTTACGACCTTCAGGTAATACTTCCAAAGTCCACACTTTGTTTTCATACATAGATCCTATCTCGGACTTCATGGCCTCTAATCATTTGTTGGAATCTGGTCCCACCATTGCTTCTTCACAATACGAAGGCTCATTGTTGTCTAACAAGATGATAGATAAGACAGGATTCGCGTACCACTCAGGAGCAGTACATGATCTTGTCGACCTGCGAGGTCCAATAGTAAATTGATCTGAAGCTTCATGATCATCGTCATTAGCTTCCTTCTTAACCAGTCTTGCCTCGATAGAGATTTCCCTCTGCCCTGCCCACCATCTAGAAGGAGCAGAGGTTCCAAAACCTCATCAAGTTCTATCTTCCTCCCACTCAATTCTTTCGAGAGAAAGTCCTTCTCAAGAAAAGCTCTGTTCTTAGCAAGAAACACTTTGCCCTCGGATCTGAGATAGAAGGTGTACCCAAGTGTCTCTTTTGTGTAACCTATGAAGACGCACTTTTCCGCTTTGGGTTCCAGCTTTTCAGGCTGTAGCTTTTTGACATAAGCATCGCATCCCCAAACTTTAAGAAACGACAACTTTGGCCTCTTGCCATGCCATAGCTCATATGGTGTCGTCTCAATGGATTTTGATGGTGCCCTATTTAAAGTGAATGTAGTTGTCTCTAATGCATAACCCCAAAACGATAATGGCAAATCGGTAAGAGACATCATAGATCGCACCATATCTAACAAAGTACGATTACGATGTTCGGACACACCATTACGCTGTGCTATTCCAGGCGGTGTCAAGTGTGAATAGATTCCACATTGTCTTAAGTGAGCACCAAACTCGAAACTCAGATATTGACCCCCTTGATCAGATCGTAGGAACTTGATCTTCTTGTTATGATGATTTTCAACTTCACTTTGAAATTGCTTGAACTTTTCAAACATTTTAGACTTGTCTTCCTCAAGTAGATATATCCATACCTACTCAAATCATTAGTGAAGGTGAGAAAATAACGATATCCGCCACGTGCCTCCACACTCATTGGACCGCACACATCAGTATGTATGATCTCCAAGAGGTCACTTGCACGCTCCATTGTTCCGGAGAATGGAGTCTTAGTCATCTTACCCATGAGGCATGGTTCGCACATGTCAAGTGATTCGAAATCAAGTGACTCCAAAAGCCCATCAGCATGGAGTTTCTTCATGCGCTTTACACCAATATGACCTAAGCGGCAGTGCCACAAAAAGGTGGCGCTATCATTGTTAACTCAACATCTTTTGGTCTCAATGTTATGTATATGTGTGGCATCACAATAAAGATTCAATATGAACAAACCCCTCACATTGGGTGCATGACCATAAAAGATATTACTCATAAAAATAGAACAACCATTATTCTCTGACTTAAATGAGTAACCGTCTCGCAATAAACAAGATCCATATATAATTTTCATCCTTAACGCATGCACAAAATAACAATTATTTAAGTTCATAACTAATCCTGATGGTAACTGAAGTGAGACTGTGCCGACGGCGATTGCATCAACCTTGGAACCATTTCCCACGTGCATCATCACTTCATCCTTCGTCAGCCTTTGTTTCTTCCGCAGTTCCTGCTTCGAGTTGCAAATATGAGCAACAGAACTGGTGTCAAATACCCAGGCACTACTACGAGAGTTAGTTAGGTACACATCAATAACATGTATATCACATATACCTGGTTTGGCGTTAGCCGCCTTCTTATCAGCCAAATACTTGGGGCAGTTGCGCTTCCAATGACCCATCCCCTTGCAATAGTAGCACTTAGTTTCCGGCTTAGGTCCACCGTTGGGTTTCTTCGTCGGAGGAGCAACAACTTTGTTGCTCTTCTTGGAGTTACCCTTCTTGCCTTTGCAGCTTTTCTTCAAACCAGTGGTCTTATTCACCATCAACACTTGATGGTCTTTCCGGAGTTCTGACTCTGCGACTTTCAGCATCATGAATAACTCGCCGGGTGACTTATTCATCACTTGCATGTTATTGTTCAACACAAAGCTCTTGTAGCTAGGTGGCAGTGATTGAAGAATTCTATCAGTCATAGCCTCTTGCAGGAGTTCAATCCCCAGCTCAGCTAGATGGTTTGAGTACCCAGACATTTTGAGCACATGTTCACTGACAAACAAATTCTCCTCCAATTTCCAAGCATAGAATTTATTGGAGCTCTCATACCTCTCGATCCGGGCATTCTTCTGAAAGATAAACTTCAGCTCCTAGAACATCTCATATGCTACATGACGTCCAAAGCGTCGTTGAAGTCCCGGTTCTAATCCATACAAGACTGCACATTGGACTACTGTGTAGTCCTCCTTACGTGCTTGCCAAGCGTTCAAAACATCTTGATCAGACGTAGCGGGTGGTTCATCTCCTAGCCCTGCATCAAGGATATAATTCTTTTTCCCAGTTTGTAGGATGAGCCTTAGATTACGAGCCCAGTCTACAAAGTTGCTACCATCATCTTTCAGCTTAGCTTTCTCTAGGAACTTATTGAAATTCAAGGTTGCTACTGCGTGAGACATTGATCTACAACATAAAATATTGAAAAGTGGACTTAGACTATGTTCAAGACAATTAGAGTTTATCTAATCAAATTTCTAATAAACCCCCCATCAAATAGACATTCCTCTAGTTACTTGAGTGTGGCATGATCCAAATTCACTAACTCAAGTCCGGTCATCACGTGAGTTGAGTGTAGTTTCAGTGGTAAACATCTCTATGTTAATCATATCAACTATACAACTCATGCTCGACCTTGCAGTCTCTTGTGTTCCGAGGCCATGTCTGCACATGCTAGGCTCATCAAGTTTAACCCGCGGTTTCCATGTGTGCAATTGTTTTGCACCCGTTGTATGTGAACATTGAGTCTATCACACCCGATCATCACGTGGTGTCTCGAAACGACGAACTATCGCAAGGGTGCATTGTCGGAGATAACACAATTTTATCTTGAAATTTAAGTGAGGGATCACCTTATAATCCTACCATCATTCTAAGCAAGATAAGGTGCATAAAAGGATTAACATCACATGCAATTCATAAGTGACATGATATGGCCATGATCTTGTGCTTCTTGATCTCCATCACAAAAACATCGGCATGATCTTCATCGTCACCGGCGCCACACCATGATCTCCATCATCGTGCCTCTATCGAGGTTGTCGTTCTATCTATGCTATAAATACTAAAGCTACAACCTAGCAATATAGTAAACGCATCTACAAACACAAACGTTAGTTTAAAGACAACCCTATGGCTCCTACCATTTGCCGTAGAATCGACGTGCAAGTCGATATTTAACTATTGCAACATGATCATCTCATACATCCAATATATCACATCATGTATTTGGCCATATCACATGACATGCATAACCTACAAAAACAAGTTAGATGTCCTCTAATTTGTTGTTGCATGTGTTACGTGGCTGCTATGGGTATCTAGTATGATCACATCTTACTCACACAAAACCACAACGGAGATGTGAAAATTGCTATTTAACCTCTCTCCAAGGACCGCCTCGATCAAATCCAATTCAACTAAATTTGAAGAAACAGGCACCCGCCAGTCATCTTTGTGCAACAAGTTGCATGTTAGTCGATGAAATCGGTCTCTCATAAGCGTACGAGTAATGTTGGTCCGGGCCGCTTCAATCCAACAATACGGACGAATCGAGAAAAGACTAAGGAGGGCAGCAAATCGGACATCAACGCCCACAAAACCTTTTGTGTTCTACTCGAGATTACATCTACGGATGAAACTAGCTCATGATGCCACATACCCTTGTAGATCGCTAAGCGGGAAGCATTAAGAAACGCGTTTGATGTAGTGGAACAGCTTCGTGATTCAAATCAACGTCGTCCCATGATCCGTTCCGATCTAGCACCGAACGGACGGCACCTCCGCGTTCGGCACACGTACAGCTCGATGACGATCTCCGACTTCTTGATCTAGCAAGAGAGAGGGGGAAGTAGATGAGTTATCCAACAGCGTGACGGTGCACCGGTGATGATGATGACATAATCCCGCAGGGCTCCGCCCGAGCTCCGCAGAAAACCGATCTAGAGGAAGAACTATGAAGTAGAGGTTTAGGGTTGCACGTGGCAAAGTTGTATCTCAAAAACCCTAAAGCCTCTAGTATATACAGGAGGAGGGCAGGAGCTAGCTTTGGTGCTCAAGGGAGCTCCTAGGGCATCGGCCGAAGTGCGAGAGGAGGAACTCCAACTCCAATTCGGTTTGGGGAAGGAGGAGTCCCTTCCTTCCTTCCCACCTCCGTTTTTTTTTTCTCCTTGATTTTTTTTGTTAGCAGAAATAGTCCACCTGGGCTGGCCTCACCAGCCCACCAAGGGCTGGTCCGCCACCCATGGGCTATTAGGTCCTCTCCCGGGCGCGTGGCCCCCTCCCGTTAAAAACCCGGAACCTATTCGTCACTCCCGGTACACTGCCGGTAATGCCCGAAATCTTTCTGGAGGCCAAATGAAACAATCATATATATCAATCTTCGTTTCCAGACCATTCCGGAAACCCTCGTGACGTCCGTGATCTCATTCGGGACTCCAAACAAACCTTGGGTCACCAACACCTATAACTCAACCATACCGAAACGTCACCGAACCTTAAGTGTGTAGACCTTGCGGGTTCGAGAACTATGCAGACATGACCTAAGACACTCCCTGGTCAATATCCAACAACGGGACCTCGATTTCCATATTGGATCCTACATATTCTACGAAGATCTTATCGGTTGAACCTCTATGCCAAGGATTCATATAATTCCGTATATCATACCCTTTGTTCTTCGGTATGTTACTTGCCCGAGATTTGATCGTCGGTATCCCTATACCTATTTCAATCTCGTTACCGACAAGTCTCTTTACTCGTTCTGTAATACAAGATCCAGTGACTAACATTTTAGTCACATTGCTTGCAAGGCTTATATGTGATGTTGTATTACCGAGTGGGCCCCGAGATACCTCTCCGTCACAGGAGTGATAAATCCCAGTCTTGATCCATGCTAACTCAGCGGACACCTTTGGAGATACCTGTAGAGCACCTTTATAGTCACCGAGTAACGTTGCGACGTTTGATACACACAAGGTATTCCTCCGGTGTCAGTGAGTTACATGATCTCATGGTCATAGGAATGAATACTTGACACGCGGAAAACAATAGCAAAAAAATGACACGATCACATGCTACATTTGTAGTTTGGGTCTTGTCCATCACATCATTCTCCTAATGGTGTGATCCCGTCATCAAGCGAAAACACTTGCATATGGTCAGAAAACCTTAACCATCCTTGATCAACTGGCTAGTGAACTACAGGCGTACTAGGGACTTTGTTTTGTATATATATCCACACATGCATTTATGCTTTCATTCAATACAATTATAGCATGGATAATAAACGATTATCTTGAAACAGGAAATATAATAATAACTATTTTATCATTTCCTCTAGGGCATATTTCCAACACAAGGATGGGCCGAAGGCAAGAAAAGTCTTGCAAGATTTGAAAATTAGGGCAGATGTGCACATGCCACCCCGTAAAAAGTCAGAGGAGACAAATACGGAGACAGAGGCGCAAGAGAAGAAGGGCAAAAAAGTAAAGGAAGAGGATTATTGGCCCCCTTCTTGCTTCACCTTAAGTCCGACTGAGATTGATCAATTCTTCAAGTGCCTTACCAGAATCAAAGTTAGTTTCGGTTACCGTGGGAAGATAAGTAGATTTCTAGACACGAAGAAGAAAATGTGTAGCGGGATGAAGTACCATGACTTTCATGTGATGATGATGCAGATACTACATGTTGCCTTAGAGGGATAATGGACAAGCACGTCTGTGACACGCTTATTGGTCTGTGCAACTATTTCGACGTCATCTCTCGAAATTCGATCAGTGTGAAGCAGCCCCGAAGGCTACAAGAAGAGATCGTTGTGAAACTAAATGCGCTTGAGATGTACTTCCCACCGGCGTTCTTTGACGTCATGGTGCATCTGTGTGTCCATATTGTGGACGACATAATAGAGCAGGGGTCGTCATTCCTGCACAACATGATGCCGTTCGAGAGGATGAATGGGATCATCAAAAGATCCGTTCGTAACATGTCCTATCCGGATGGAAGCATCATCCAAGGTTATCTGACACTAGATTGCATCTATTTCTATTAGAATTTTCTATATGACGCAGACCGTCCGCCTGCTGTTGGTTTGCCCGTTGACAAGCACATTGGGAGGCTCGAAGGAGAAGGTCACCCCAATTGTCATAGGGAACTGCATGTGGCCTACCTAGATTGACGCAACGACTTTGACAGAGCAAACTTAGTAGTGCTACAACACCAATATCAGGTAGATCCTTTCATGACACTACAGAAAGAAACTATTGCAAAGAAGTATAGTGACCGGGTGGTACGCGGGACGGATGCCGCATTGATTCAAAGAGCATATTCTTGCTAATCCCCTGGAAGTGGGCTCTAAGGACGGATTGATCATATATGCCTTAGCACATAGACCTTTGCCCGACCTCGTCACTTGACAGGCATACGATAACAACAGATACACGTTCAACACGGAGGCCAAAGATATGAACAGTGATTTTAAGAACTCAGGGGTGACGATGGAATGCATGACCGGCAGCGACAACGGCGCAACCGAGAGATTTTACGGAAGGGTCGATGAGATCTGGGAGCTAGGCTTCCTTGGACTGCACATCACGATGATGTTCCATGTCAGGTGGGCTAAGAATGTCGAAAAAGAAAACCGGTATTTCACTACCATGAATATACCTGATGCCAAGAGCGCTACCGTGAATGCCATCGCAAAAAACGAGCCATGGGTACACGCTAAGCACGTGACACAATGCTTCTTCATAACCGACACGAGCAATCCCAGCCATGTTGTCGTGGGGAGAGGCAAAAGGAACAACATTGGAATGGATGGAGTCACCAATGAGGAAGACTACGACCAGTATGGCAACCCAACGAGAGAACATGATGATGACGATGAAGTATACGCCAAAAGAGAATCAATACTACTTTACGTAAAAAAGATTGTACTCCATGGAAAACGAAAGTAACTATGAGGGGCTCAATTATTCATCAACGAACAAGAAGGGAAAGAAGCTCACTCAAAAACGAAAATGTCGAAGCTCAGAAACCCTTATCGGTCAGATGATGTAATATATGTTCCTATTTTGTATGCACACTTAACCGTTATGGGTCAAATGATGTAATATATATGTTCCTATTTTGTATAGCACACTTAAACATTATGGGTCAAATGATGCAATATATATCGCCTTAGTTATATACATTGTATCAGCTTCCCTTCATTTATGCTCTCGGAGAAAATGGAAAGGAGTAGAAAAGGAAGAGAAGAAAAGAAAAGGAAAAGAGGAAAATAAAATAAAAGGAAGAGAAGAAAAGAAAAGGAAAAGAGGAAAATAAAATAAAAGGAAAAGAAGAAAAGAAACGGAAAAGAAAGGAATAAAAAGAAGAAAAAAGAAAAACAATAGCACAAACGCTCGTTTCAAAAAGCGCTATAGCTACTAGTGTTAGCAGTAGCATGTTTTCGTGGAACACGCTACTCCTACCTTAGCTATAGCGCATTTTTGGAGAACGCGCTACTGCTATATTCAGATAACCCCCGTGCGCGGGCGTCCCTTTCCTTCCTTCCCCAAATCCCAACCAGCCCTCTTTGCCCTCGTCGCCGGAGCCCCTCCCCTCGCCCCCACTCCCGGCCTCGCCGTCGGATCACCTGTCGTTGCTGCCTCGCCTGCTCCCCTCACACCCACCCCCTGTCGTCGCCGCCGCGCATGTTCCCCTCACCCCCACCTCTATCGTTGCCGCCGTGCCTGCTCCCCTCAGCCCCGCCCCCTGTCGTCGCTGCGCTGCCTCCTCCCGCACCCGCTTGTCCCCTCCTCCTCCATCTCCCAGCCATCATCTCGCCCGACAACCACCTCCCCGATGTAAGCCCTCCTCTTCACAATATTCAGGGTTAGGGGTTAGTTAGTACTAGTTAGTTAATTATAATTAGTATGAACCCAAGACTTCATGCATTTTTATTCAAGTTCTATATTTTTCTTACTGTTATATGCAAATTTGAAGTGGACATGCGATATGTGGACATGTCATATTTGGAATATGGACATGTGATGTTTTCGACATGTGATATTTGGAAAATGATGGTTATGTGCATGGTAAATGATCTGACTGGCCTTTGTTTCGTCGGAATTTTGATGCATTTCCGTTCCGTTGAATTTCACACGCTCAATATGTCCTCTTTTTAGCAAAGGTCATGTTGAAATTTCACGTGAATTTTGGCATGACTTGTGCTAGAAACTAGGCATATCGAGAGCCGGGATTTGCAACGGCGGGAATGAAATGGCATTTTGGCAAAAGATAGACCATTTTTAGTTATAGTTTTAGAATTAAATGAGGAGACTTAATTATAGGAAACATGTGGAACAACGAAGAAACTGGGCCTTGTGATGAAGATGCATACAAGATGGATTGTGGTGGTGAACAACAGTATCTCGACTCTTTATGTGCTAAGCATAGTCAAGGTTTGTAGAGCGGCCTCGATAATGGTACTGACACCGACACCGGTGCTCACGGCGTCAACATCGATGGCCGCGCCGAGACTGGTGGGGAAGGTACCGGCATAGAAGCCGGTACCGAAAAGAAGAAGCAGAAGAAGCAGAGGATACGAAACCCTAGCGAACTCTGCATCGGACGACTACTGATCACAATGATGGCCCCTGGCAAGTTTGATCCATTAGAGACAGAAGAACCTCGCAATTGCTATGGAACCAAGTAGGCTGCATCCTATGGGAGTGCGCGAGCATGAACGATGATGACTTAAGGAGTAAAGAACATTTGAGGCAGTTGCGCCCGACGAAGTTGCACAAGACGTTCAAGTTCCCCAATCGGGATGATTGCATAGAACAACTGTGGGATGATCCGAAGATGAAAAAGATTAGCAATCACACCATTGGCATGTTCAGCAATGATTTGGCCTCGTGGAAAGGGACGGTGAAACGAGCTATTTGTGGTTGGGGAACCCCTATCCAAGATTTTGGAGGAAAATCCGACACGTACGGTAGATGAGTTCCAAAAGTTCAAAGACAGTTACGCTATGTTGTGAAAAGGCCCATATAGGATAAGGAGGACAGGGAGTGTGAAGCCGCGGGTCTCCCAAACGCTTTCGAGAAGTTCACCAACCCCTTGGAGCGTGACTTCATAAGGGCCCACTACAAGGGGGACAAGGAAAAGAAGGTTTTTTACACGGACCCAATCACAAGGAAATTGATTCGAATAGTGGAAATTATTCTTTTACCACGTTACATTTAGCTTCTGATCAAGTCGACCACACATTCGTAAATGGTTCATGTTCCTTCTGCAGGAGAAGCAACACCAGCTTGCAGCCAAAAGCCAGTCTTCGTCCATGAGGCCCAAGTGGGACACCCCTCTCAACCGGGCCTTGAACGAACTTAAGGGACTCCCTTTGTACCCGCGGCCACAATATGGACGTGTGCAAGGCGTCGGAGACGATGCCACGTGGAAGGTATTTTATAACGAGGGCACGAAGGCCAAGAAGCAGAAAAATAAGTTTATTCAGGGGAACATCATCGACGAGAAGGTGAAGCTTGTGTTTGAGAAAAAAAAGTAGCCGAGGACGCGAGAAAAGCATCTGAGGACGTGAAAAAAGAAGCTGAGGAGAAATATGAATTGCTTCAGCTGTAGATGCATGCAGAAATGATTTTTCTACTAACTTGATCCCGGCTATCATCAACTGGACGAAGGAATATCCAGACAAGACGGTAGATGATTTTCCCATGCCTAGTTTCATCGGGAGGAACTCGGTGAACAACACCACCGCACCATCACGTTCTTATGCAACCGCACCTGCTCCCGCCCCCGCACCCGCACCTGCTAATAGCAGCCCATCCTTGGTCTCTGCCGCGCTAGGTGGTCCTTTGTCTTTGGCTGAGATTGACGCGCTCACGATAATTACATGTCGCGCCAACATATATCTAGAATATCCATTTCATTGACTTTCAGATGTTTTACGCCGCAGACATGTGTCTGCAGGCCGACGAAACCCCGTGCACCATACTCTAGTTGATCAAAGGCTAGAAGGTGGATGTGGGAAAGACAGTGATAACGAAGCCCTTGGAACTCATGTTCCACGGCCAGCGGAAGCATGGTGGGCACTCCAGGGTTACCTTGTCGAGTGTGACATCGAGGCAGAAGGATTTTCCTCCTCTAGTATGGCTACGGGGATAGGCACGACGAGACCCCGCTGCAGCTTGGAATCTGCAAAAGGGTTGGATGCTGCTATGGCCAAAGATTCTTCTTCGTCTGGAGCCGGCCGAGAGCACACCAATAACTAGACATGAACAAGCAGGTATGAACACATCACCCCGCTTACGCAATTACCAGTGCCTATAGTGCCGGGTGAGAATGACGAACGACGTGATGAAAGGGGTCCAATAGTGACTGATGGAATCGCCCCCATAGAACAAAGAATGGATGATGGGATGGACGAGGACCCTCTTCGGTTCATCAATACAGGCGCCTATCATGGTGACTTAAATATGATGAGTCTGCCATATGACGACTCGGGCTATCAGCATGCTGATGAGGATATTTACGATCTGCCCGGGCAGGAATGTCCTAGTAGGGATTGCAAGAAGTCTCTCTTAATGCAATCCTCACACGACACACCTGAAGATGCCGCCTCAACACAGGCTCAACTAAATGAGGGTCGTACAGTGCTTAGCCCGACAACACTGTGGCAGGGGTTAAGGCAGGGTCTGGAAGGTCAACCCAAGAAAAAGGATAGGAAGAGACTAGGGAAGAGAGGCTCTCCTACCTACAAACAAGCCAGAGAACATAGGAGCTAGACGGCGGATTTTCAAGAGCGTGTACGTGTCAAAGGTGCGGCCATGTTCCATGTCAAGGGCGAGCTGATGCTACCGCCAAAACTACTGGAGTCAATATCAGGGGATCTTAGGAAACTGCACCACCATGTGCCATCGACTGAGAAAAGCCTACTAGCCTCGAAGGATCCAGGATATCCGACATACACGGCTCGTTTTCCTGTGGGGAAGTGCTACGTCAACACACAACCCCTGGAGGTGTTCTTATTGCGGTTTGATCATATCTTTGAGATGTTTCTGACAAGGCGGCTCGATTGTACAATCATACGACTCTCCATTATGAAGAGAGAAGAAGTCTCACAAATCTATGTGGCGGATCCATACTACATGCACGAGTCCTTCTTGAGTCTCGGCGACTTTGAGCGTAAAACTGCTAGGGAGTACCTCGAAAACTTCGTGGTAGAGAATAAGGAACAGGAAATTGTTTTCCTGCCTTATCATCCAAAGTAAGTCAGTGTCGGACAACCCTTTCGTACATTTCAATCATTCCTTCACGCTCATATGGAGAATAATTTGAAGTGTTTTTCCCCGCAGCAACGGTCACGATGTTCATATCATTCTTTACTCGTGAGTTTCCCACCCGTGTATTTCGACCCTACCAGAAACTACGAGAAGAAGGACTACACCACCATAATGAATATTCTAGATGATGCTCTCCAAGGCTTCAGCTTGAGGGGTGGCTACCTGCAGATCAAGAAACAAAGGAACAAGAAGACTGGTTTCTCACATAAAACTAACTTCTGTTGCATCCATGTCCCACAACCAAGCAAGAACGATGGATTCTACCTCCCTATCTCATGATGGAGTTCAAAATGGATCACCAAAAGCTTCGCATGACAAGCAGAAATGATGACATATCCGCAAGAGGGTAGAATATCATGCAGAAGCAGATTATAAACTTAGAGATGACTTCCTTCGCATCTAGAGGGACATTGCGATAATCATCATGAAAGAAGTCGTCGAAGAGAAGGGGATGTTCCACCATAGCCCAATATCGCGAGCTGAGGTCTGAACTCGCATAGGCATGCAATATCAGGACCTTATGTCGTTGAAGGAGCTGGGGTGCATCCTCGATGACTTGGAAGGATGGAACTTCTAGTGATTTACGATGCCGATGATGATGATATGTGTCTGTTCGACTTGTCCATGGTCGGTGCCGAACTTGCGTAACACTACTTTGTTAGTTTGGGTACGATGACCTGCGTATCTCTTGTTAATTAGTTTGTGTACGATGAAACTGCGTTGATTATTTATATGTTTACTATATGTTTCATCTAGTTGCTAACCCTTTCTTTTTTCTGTTGCTCAAGTATATTTTGTTGCATATAATTGTGCATTCTCTTGATGAAGATGCATCTCCACCAGGAACCTAGATTCTTGATGGCGAAGAAGTGTTATGCCATGTACAAAGGGAAGGTTCCGATAGTGTACGACGAGTGGCGTGAGTGTCAGGCGCAAGTGGAGTGGGTCTGGGGTGCCAGCCATAAAGACTTCAAAAGCAGACAAGAAGCAGAAACTATTTACTTGAGGTTCATGCTAGCCCGAGAGAGGACTCATAACCGCCGCCTCATGTACTGCACAGATCCGCTCTCACTAATAGTGATAGCTGTTCTCGCGTATATCATTGTTTAGATGGATGACGATGTAGTTGCAAGTATTCGAGACCACTTTGTGTTGGATGATGAGAGACCACTTTGTGTTGGATGATGATTAGCATGATGACATGACTTGATGAGGCTATTTGTATGTATATTCTATGATTACATTTGTATGTGTATGATGATGACATTTCTATGTGCCAAAGATTATTGTATAAAGCCGGTTCAAATACAAAACAAATATGCAGAAAAAAATCAGAAACTAATAAAACTAGTAGTAGCGAGGGGAGAAAAGTTAGCAGTTGTGAGCCCTTGCCAGTAGTGCGGCTTAATCCAAAGCATTGCAGCTATTAGCAGTAGCGTGTTGCTGTAAAGCGCGCTACTGCTACACATGTATAGAAGTAGCGCGACCCGCCACGTGCTACTGATACAGGTTAGCTGTAGCGCCGTATCAGTAGCGCGGGTAAACTGATACACCTAATACTCGTGCGACTGCTATGCTTTTCCCTAGGAATGATAGTCATGTATTCCTTGATATTTTTCTCAATCTCTCACAAAACAATGGGATACACAACATCATAATACTTCCTTTGAGGCATCATGTCTACGTAAGCAAGAACAGAAGCGATCAAGAGATACGGAAAGAAAACGACAACCGGAAAGAAGGAAAATATTTTTGTGAAGTGGGGGATAAAAATGAGAGGCACATGGCAAATAATGTAATTTCAAGGAGTTGAGAGTTTATAAGTGGGAACCTGGTCGATCTTGACTTGATCTTCCCCGGCAACGGTGCGAGAAAGTTTTCTTGTTGTTGCTGATGCATTGGTTTTTTTCCTTCCAAGTGTAAAGGGTGATGTAGCATAGTGACGACGAGAATTCTCTCAGTTAGGGACCAAGGTATCGAACAAGTAGGAAGATCAAGAAAACCATGTAAGAAGTACCTGCACACAAACAACAAATCCTCGCAACCCAACGCATGTAGGGGTTGTCAATCTCTCATGGGTAAGATAAAATGGTAAATAGATAGATTGATAGATGCAAATAAAGTGAGGGCAAATAAAACCCAACAAGGTATTTTTGGGTTTTTCACAATATATATCTGAAAATAAAAGTGAAAACAAATTGGAAACGCGATTAGCGAAATAGATCTTGCAAATAGATGATGAGAAATAGACCCGAGGGTCGTAGGTTTCACTAGTGGCTTCTCTCGAGAAAATAGTATACGGTGGGTAAACAAATTACTCTTGTGCAATTGATAGAACAGTGAATAATTATCACGATATCCAAGACAATGATCATGTATATAGGCATCAGGTCCAAGACAAGTAAACTCACTCCTCCCTGCATCTACTACAATTACTCCACACATCGACCACTATCCAGCCTGCATCAAGTGTATTAAGTTCTTGGAGAAATGAAGTAATTCTTTAAGAATGATGACATGATGTAGACAACATCTATTCATGTAGGAATAGAACCCATTGTTTTATCCTTTATGGCAGCGATACATGCGTTTCATGTCTCCTTCCATCACTGAGATTGACCATCACAAGATCGAAGCCATCACAAAGCACCTCTTCCCCTTGCAAGATAAAAAGATGAAATTGGCCATACAAAAGCCAAATATTAGAGAAGAAACACGAGCCTATAATAATAAAGAATGCATATAATTTCACTGATCTGATCATGAACTCCCACTTCTTCGGATCCCAACAAACACACCACAAAAGAAAGAGTTATATCAGATAGAACTCCAAGAGACCATTGTATTGAGAAGCAAAACGAGAGAGAAATCCATGTAGGTAATGCCTATGGACCTATAGTTCTGATATGAACTACTCATGCATCATCGGAGGAGCACCAATGAGGATGATGAACCCCTTTGTGATCGTGTACCCCTTAGACAGGGTGCTGGAAAGGGTTCTAGATTGGATCTCGTGGCTTGTGGAACGTGCGGCGGCTGAAATGAGTTTTTGTCGACTCCTCTAGGGTTTCTAGAATATCTGGGTAATTATGGAGTCAAGAGGCGGTGGAGGAGGTTCCCGATTCCCGCAATACTAATGAGGGCATGCTAGGGGCATACGGCGCCCTTGTGCCTAGTCGGCCACCTGGGCCTCCCCTCGTGAGCTTCCTTAGTTCTCTAATTTCCTTCTGGTCCAAAATAAATCTCCAAAATGTTTCATGGGATTTGGACTTCATCTCATTTCTGCGAGGGAAAAAACAAGCAAAAGATAGCAACTCGTACTTTGACACTATGTCAATAGGTTACTCCCAAAAAATGATATGAAGTTTCTATAATATCACTGTAAAATATCCAAAAATGATAATATAATTGCACGGAACAATAAAAAATAATAGATACGTTAGGAAGTATCATCTGTCGTCTTGGAACCCATCCTATGGTCGAAGAAGAAGAAGAAGAAGAACTACAAATCTAATAAGCATCGCTCTCACGTCAAAGCATCACATTATCTGTAGCTCCAACTGTTGTTGTAGTAATCTGTGAACCACAGGGACTAAAAAATCTCATTTTCAAGGGTATCAAGACTAGCAAAGCTTAATGGGTGAGGCATGGTTAAGTGGTGAGGCCGGAGCAAGCACTACACATTTATTTGTGTGGCTAACTTACGAATGCAAGAATAAGAAAAGCGATCTATGCATAAACAGTCATGAACTAGTAATGATCAAGAATTGATCGTGAACATAAACTTATCACTAGTGCAGAAAAGTCTAGCTATGGCGTGGCAAAAATTTCCTTACTCGCGTGGAACCCTGACACCACCAATATGGCACTATAATTAGCAAACAGTGGCGGTGTTGGATCCTATGCCATCTAACCCCTCTAATCTGCACTGATTCCACTTGCGTCACCAACCAATTCATTGCATGGTGAATTGTCCATATGTTTGTTTTGAATTAAAACTTGTAATGAAAACTACAAAAGAAATAGAATATAGTTAAGCACCGTAGAATTTTTAGCAAAACAACGAAGTTTGTATGAGTAAAATAACTAAATTTATACAACTGAATAGAAATAAGTTTGTACAACAAAAAAGAACTAAGTTTATACAACAAAAAAGAACTAAGGCCTCATTTTTAAGATTAACATAGTTTTTTTAGAGCGAGTTTTTTGGTTACCGTAACAATAGTGTTTTTGATAATCCAATATTGGAAAAACCGTTGTTTTTTCTCTATATATTTAAAAGAACCCGAGACACTTTTTTTAAAATAGAGCAGTCAAAAGAAGGGACTCGCCTCAATGGTGATGCGAAGAAGGGCAACCTGCCCTCTCTATGTGTAGCTTCACCACCAGGTGAGTCATAGGAGACATTGTGCAATGGGTGGTCTTTTTGTATACACAAGCTAGTTGTTCATTTGTTATGTATGCACATCATCGGAGATATCCAGCTAGCTAGCTACATAATCTCAACGGAAACAATATCCAAACAGTCGGCCACGTGCTTGTGCTAACGGGTAGGTAGCTGTCAGTGTTTGAATTTGAATGCAACGACAAGAAGTAATACTGTGTTTTGCAGCAACACCATTATCATGTCTTGCGGCAACAACCAAACAAGTGTAATATATTGTGAATATTGTTATAGCCAAATCATGGTATCATGTACCTATAGATAAAATTGTTGTTGTTTTGGATACCTTGATTTATATAATACTTTGCTATCCAACACACCCTAAGGCCCCGTTTCATAGCAAAGTATTTTAAAGGTATTCTAGGAATACTACAGTTTTTCATATTACTATAACTTGATTTACAAAGGGTTGTTTGGTTGCGTCTAAAAATGTGGTTTTTATACTAAAGTATTTGCCGAACCACAATAATTTCTCTCCATAATAAAAAGAGCCTCGAACCTAAGTTTGATACTAGAGTATTTTCCAAATCATGCACTGCTTTTGGGTTCAACCAAAATTTATGGGACGGGCGCCAGACTTACCAGAAAGGTGCTCAGGGGCGTCGGGCGGCGGCGGCGGCAAGTGGAGGCGGCGGCATCATAGGGTGGAGACGGCGGAGACGTCTAGCGAATTCGGCGGTGACGCTTGGCGGAAGCGGCAGCAACATGTGGCGGGGCGGTGGAGACATTGGCTAGAGCGACGGCACGGATCGAAAGAAGAACGGGGCCGATGGAGTTGGGATCGAAAGGAGGACGATAAGCTTCGTCGGTCGGGAGCCTAGTGCTGGCGTGGGCCTTATAGGAAAAACGAGCCACGCTAGGCCTAATTTGGCAATGCGAGCACTAAGTAAATAGCTATGGCATGCAAATTTGGCCGACGTTGGCACTATTTGAAAATATTAGTGCTGGCGTTGGTCAGAAACGGCGTGCCACAAACAAGAGTTGTGGCTAGCCATTTCTATAGTAGTGTACAAGTCAAACATAACAAAAGTGTGTTCCCTTCTTGGTTGAAATCTCACAACAAGAGATGGTCATGGTTATGCACAGAGTTGGAGTATTTTAATTGAGTTTACTTCAAGTTTTCTATGACTAGGCGTTAAATAAATTTCCAACTTGCCACATAACCACGGGAATGTCTCCCGGAAAGATTTAACCTTGTAGGGGTGATCCAACTCATCCATCACAAACTAGCCACAAGCCGCGTGGAAAACCTACACCTTCAACTAGCAACGCTATAAGAGAGTTAAGCAAGCGGTAACATTGCCAAACAATGGTTTGCTAGGATGTGGAGGGGTTATAGGCTTTTCATGGCAATGTTGGCAGGATGACATTCAAGTGGTAGGTAATGAGACATAACATTACAAGGAAGAAAACTACCATAGCAATGGTAGTAGTGGTATCCAGGGAAATCATCATCTTGCATGGGATCCCATTTGGAAGAAGAGCGAATATGTGAAGTAGACGAGTGTGTGTAGTCGAAGGAATCCTCGCACAACAAAATGCTTTCGGAACTCTATAGAAAAGAAGGAATCTGGAAACAAACAATCAACACGTGATAAACACCATAACATATTCATGATATGATGTGCAAACAAATATGATGCATGTCCATTTAATTATGCATCACACGGCAAAGCACAACAATCAACTTCTACACATTAAGTGAAGCTTAATATGGAACAAGTTGCATATTGATGAAACTCCTTATTTGGATATTTAGTTCACTGTCGTTTATTTACTCAACAAGTTTAAAGGTTGTTAAACATGGGAAGAGGTGAAGCATAATGAAACTACACTATCTTGGCATTTGAAATGAGGTCGAAAACAACTTATAGTTTTTTGGAAACGACACCATATCTTAATTCTGACATTTGTCCAGATGGGAATTAACAATATCTTATATTTATTGAACAGCAAAACAAAATGCACCTTGTAATTCTACATGTCATTCCGGGCGATTTGCATATAAATATTATTTAAAATTGAGCTACGGTCTAAAACATATGACCATTGCAAGATAATATGCCATGAAAGCAAAATGCATGCAATCAACAAATAGAAACATGTTAAAACATGTATGCAACAATATATATGAAACTACATGTAATTCTAGGGAAGTTACATATATGGCATGTTCAAATCGGAGCATAGGTGCAACAACTACAACCAACACAAGTTCTAGCTATAATCTGTCCAAAATCGCAACATGGAATTTTGCACACAGCAAAACAACAAGATACAGGAATCTAAAATGCACAGACAGGATATGATGCATCAGTTTACATGATGCACAATAATTCATCTCACATGAGAATATTGTTAGAAGCCTGGATCAATAGGAAATGAGCTCACTAGATGGCTACTTGAACATAGTTTAAGACTTAGTGTAATTAATAGTTTTTAATAGAGCAGTTTTACTCTAAAGGCATATTGACAGGAAGAAAAACATATGCATCATGACATATCATGGCATGAAAATTTATGGCATTGTAGTGGGCATTATGCACCACAAATAACTCCATAGGAGGATGTCAGCGATGCTAGGTCGACACATATGGGAATCAACGTGATACTCTTGCCATCATAGGGCGGGGAAAGACAACGTCAAGAGCAGATCTAACGATCAACACCCGACAAGCCTTTTTACACAGGTTCGGGCCGCTTACGCGTAAAACCCTACGTCCTGCTCATGTGATCGTATTAAGCGTATTGTTGTTCTTGACCAATATCCAAAGAGTTTAACCCCTTGTGCATGTGCTAAGGGCCTCCTTGTTAGGCAAAGGGGTCACCTATAGTGCTCGGTGGTAGGTTCACGATAAGTTACAGTGAACCTAGAGCGGTGCTTATCCATCTTCCGCTGTCAGGTGCATTAAATGCACGTCTTGTCCTTGTCAGCGGCGTGCTGGTGAAGACATGTGTCCAGGCGTTTCGACACCTGGACACTGCGCTGGCGCATGCAGAATGCGCTCGAACTTGGGGGGTGGTGGCACTGCGGCAAGGGCGGCCACCCTCCAATGCATAGCCCGTCATCCTGGCAAGGGGGCTTGTCGGGGCCTTGGGTCTTCGTCCCAAGAAGGAAGCTTGCTAGGGGCTTCGGTTGTCGTCCCGGCAAGGGAGGCTAGCCGAGGCCTCGTGCCTGGTGAGTTCATCACGCCCACTAAACGGGCGTGGCCTTGCTTATCCTCCCGGCAAGGCAGGCTTGCCGGGGCCTTGGTAATCTTGGGGGTGCATCTTGTCTGGACTGTGCCACACCCCACCGCGAGGGGCTCTTTGCTCCCGTGCACAAGTCTGGGGCACTAGGGACCCCAGTATTTAGTGCACCGACAGGAGCCCCCTGGGCTAGGCCAGACATGCGCGCGGAGCGTTGTTAGGCCAGGCCCAAAGAGATGCACGGGCTTTCGTGGCTGGGTCTGCTGGCGGTTTTCATTCCCCACGTCGCGCATCGGATGCGCGAAGTAGGAGGTCGTGCGCGGGGTGGCCTCTCCGCCTCCTGAAATGCCTCTGTTGCACGCGTGGCATCCGCAGTCACGGTTGGATAGGTGGCAGACGAGGCCTTCAAAGGCGCAGTAGTGGCTGGGTCCGCCCGTGCATGCATTGGCGCATCAGGGTTGTTCTCTGTTCGCCCGTGAGCTCGAGTGACGGGGTGCAAGGGGTGGTGGCTTCTGTAGTAAGGGAGGCTAGCCCCAGCGCCCCGCCTATAAATTGGGAGAGTTTGTGAGGGATTTTGCTCACCCAACTCCCTCTGAATCCACCAACTCCTCGATCTTGGCCTTCAAAATCTTATTCTGTCTGCTGGTGGCACTTGCCCCTAACCATGGTTAGGGGACGGGGTCGGCCACCGTCGGTCGTGAGGGCGGCAAGGGGATCCCATTCGTATCATGCCACAGCTTCTAGGGTGTCGCGGCAGAAAATGGCCCGGACGCCCGTGGTGGAGGAAGGGCGAGGGGCCGAGGTCGACGAGGAGGTCGAGGCTGGGGGAGGCGGAGCGCTACTCCAACGCCTCCGCCATCCCCGGGGCTTGTTCCTATGGCGGCCCTCCATGTTCCTTTAGGGCCCCCACATATGCTTCTCAACTGCTGCGAACGTCGCTCGAGCGGCATTGGGAGCTCCGCTTCGAGCGACGGTGATGAGGGTACGGCAACGACAGTGGCGCTCCTTGCAGGTCAGGAACACGGGGGGTCAAGTCGGAGTACGATCCCCCGAGCCCGAACTAACTACTTGCCCTGCCGCCGGTGCTCACTCACGCCTCTCCCCCTCCTTGTCGGGGCCCGCATTGACGCCTTGTCTCCGAGGGGGTGCGACCATTGGACCCGGCCCCTTCACTTCTTCCGGCGTTGCTCTCCACTGTGGAATGCTGGACCAGGAGGGGCCAACCTGGGTTGCGCAGTGGGCCGACCCACCTTTTGTCTTTTTGAACTTCGCTCCTCCGCGTAGGAAGAACCTCGTTAAAAGACAGAGTCTTTAGGTTAGGATAACAACGCTATGTAAGCAAAGCCAAATGTATCCATTCAAAATGAATGAAAAAGAATGTTTTTCCCCTTTTTCCGATTCCGTTGTTTGTATGATTCGTTTTTGCATAATTTGGGAGCTTGCCGGCAACTACCGGCAAGGCTCCTTGCCGCGTTCGGTGCAACCATGGAAATCGGCAAGCGTAGCTTGAGACGAAATCGTGTGCTACATAGCCGCTTGCTCTGTTGATCAAATTCGCAACAGTTTGAAGGCGTTCTGTGGCCATTCAGGTCGTTTGAACGAGTTTGAAATAGAGAGAAGGTGCACCGAACTCTGGGATGGCCCTAGTACGCGCAAACTCCACACACAAATGTTGGAAACTTTCGAAGGGAAAAAGCAAAGGATCTATGTACTTCAGATTCAAATATCAAACTTAAAAACATAACTGCTCAAGCCGTGGTTGCAAGGCATTCAAGTCTTTCACCAGGGCGTCAGAGCCCTCAGCAAGAAGGGAATCACCGGTCCCGGCGGCTTTTTCCTTCAGCAAAATCTTCTTGTCGATGGTCCTTAACAGGGGTGTAACCCCTTATCTTTTATCTTGCTAGGCTATGCGTGCGGAGCCCAGAGCGCGTCTTTGGTCAATGATACGACGCTTTCACGGGCGCAACACGCGCACTCGAGCATGCGACGGGGCTTCGGGACTGTGTGGCGCATCCTCAACGACTATGCACTGCTCCGCGGAAGTGCGTCCACCGGAGTATGTGTCGAGGCGTGTGTGAAGCACTTAGGCACGCCCTCGGCAGCTGCGCATTGGCCCCCGAGCGATGCATCGGTCTGATGACGCTGCTCTTAGAGCCTCCGCCTCCCTGCTCCGCGCGCCCGTGTAGCCACACGCTCGTGTAGGACTTGGGAAGCCGTAGCAGGACAGGGCGCCCGCCGCGGTACCCCTTTTCCGGGGGAACGCGCCATAGCACCCAAACTTCGATGGAGCCGATGTTGAGTTTGCTCCAATTCACGAGTCCTTCTGCCGCCCCTACCTGGCGCGCCGAGGATGACGACGATGCTAGGTCAACACCTATCGGAATCAACGTGATACCCTTGTGATCGTAGGGCGGGGAAATACAACGTCAAGAGCAGATCTAACGATCAACACCCGGCAAGCCTTTTTACAAAGGTTTGGGCCGCTTACGCGTAAAACGCTACGTCCTACTCGTCTGATCGTATTAAGCGTTTTGTTATTCGTTACAGTGATGATAACCGTCTTCTTGACCAATCTTCAAAGTGTCTAACCCCTTGTGAATGAGCTAAGGGCCTCGTTTCATAGGCAAAGGGGTCACCTACAGTTCTCGGTGGTAGGCTCACGAGAACTTACAGTGAACATAGAGCGGTGCTTATCCATCTACTGCTGTGAGGCGCATTAAATGCACGTCTTGTCCTTGTGAGCGATGTTCTCGCGCAGACATGTTTCCAAGCGTTTCGACACCTAGACGCCGCGCTGGCGCATGCGGAATGCGTTGGAATTGTGGCAAGGGCGGCCGCCCTCCAGTGCCTAGCCCGTCATCCCGGCAAGGGGGCTTGCCGGGGCCTTGGGTCATCATCCCGACAAGGAATGTTGCCAGGGCCTCGGTTTTTTTCCCGGCAAGGGATGCTTGCCGAGGCCTCGTGCCTGGTGAGTTCATCACGCCCACTAAACAGGCGCGGCCTTGGTTATCCTCTCGGCAAGGCTGCCTTGCCGGGGCCTTGGTTATCTTGGGGGTGCCTCTTGTCTTGACTCTGCCACGCCCCCCCCCCCCCCCGCGAGGGGCTCTTTGCACCTGTGCACAATTCTGGGGCACTAGGGACCCCAGTCTTTAGTGCACCGATAGAGGATCATTAAAATATGGAGAGAAACATGGCTAGCATCAAGACAACAAGTCAATCTAAAGAAAACATATTCCCAGACTAATTGAAAATAATATGATGCAAGAGAAGTAGTTGTTTAACAAATTGGCATGTTTGAGAGCAGAAATATCTATGATGCAACAATATGCAAACTAATGGCACAACATGATAGACATTCAATGGAGTGTTTGGCATATAGATGATTTGCATGGTATCCAACGGCTTGGCATCAAAGTACACATCACATAGACCGAATCTCATGAAGGAACCACATGCATAGGACTTATAGATTAGCTGCAATCATCCATGCAAGTTTGAGAAAAATAACAGTTTTCGTTGAATACTATGTGAAGCACTTTTGCGACGCTGATTTGAGCATGTAGATGACTCCTAATATGTATGCAACTAATGCCATCATGAAGAGCATGAAACATAGATCATTTTTCATATGTAGATCCTTTTAATCGGAGCTACGATTATATAGTCATGAATTAAATCATTTTGATATGGCATTTATGCAAATTAAAAGGAAACAACAAGTTAAACATTTTTAACACATGTGAGAGTTGGATAATATTAATCTACACAAAATTTACAACATTTTACATGTTTACAATATTTTCATCCGCTGCATGCTTATTTAGCTATTAGCAATTTGCAATCATGGCAATATGTGTAACTATGCAAAACAATGGATAATTTGTAAATTCGTAGGAGGTGGGAAAAAATAATATGGGCTGCATCTATATCCGGTCCAATGGTCTACATTGGGTGCACAATAATTACGGGATGCTGAGAGTTAGGAATAGTTGGAGTGCTGGGCTGCTCACCCATGGGCTTCGCCCGGTCGAGGAGGGAGGCCGGCGCGGGCAAGCTGTGCATTGGCGCGGTCGTGGCTCATCACTCTCGCAAGTGCGGGGCGATGCAGTCATCGCCTGGTTCGTTAACAACTAGAAGTGCTAGGGCTCGGTGGAGGTCAATGGGGTGGCGACGGCTTGTCCCGACCCGTCGTGGTCGAGGCAGGACACTAACGGCGGTGTGGGCAGGACGAAGGAGAGGGTGGCCGTTGAGATCTAGATGGAACCTGTTGTAGTGACTCTGATCTTGGCGATGGACGGATCCGGCAGGGCGGTTGCATTCCAAGACAGCCATGGTTGCTCGGGGCCCTGCTCGGCCATGGCACCATGGAGAACTTCGGTAGCGTGACCGCTTGCAATAGGCTCCGGTGACAACTGCTGCTGCGAGAGAGATAGGGTGTGAGGCGAGATTAAGGTGGTGGAAGGAGGATAGATCAGGCGAAACAGGGAGGAACGAGGCAACCTTCAGGTTCGTCGGCATCGGGGCTTGCCGGAGCTCCGGTGGAAACCGTTGGGGGCCGGCGTCGAGGTGGCGGGGTCGTGTACAGGGCGGCCATGGGAGGTTGTAGGAGATCGAGCTCCTCCCATGGGAGTGGCGGCTGTGGTTCGATCCTGTCGGGCGAGCCGGATCTGGGCTTGCAGGCCCGGAGGCTGGGAGGAGAGAGGAGATAGAGAAAGGTGGATGGGGTTGGCTGCACCCAGAAGTCGAGGCGACGGCTAGGGTTTCCCGATCTGGACGTCTAGGGCATCTATTTATAGCAGGGAGACTAGGTTAGGGTAATTTAATCCATTTTCGAACTGTTTCATCTCGATCGAACGGTCCACAAATGGAGGGGAGGGCTAGCTGGGCTAGTGGGTTGTCTAGAGTGTGTTAGGCTGAGGAGATAGGGAGGTTTGCGACCCAACAATAGAGTTTTGGATACCGAAAATGTCCGATAATAAACCGACAATAGTGCCACTATATGTTTAGAGGTTCGGGTATCAAACGACCTCTGAATATGACAAAATTTGGCAAGCAGTCTGCCTACAATATATTAAGACCACACACCAACTTGCAACTCGTTCCGAGAAAGTTTTATATGTTTTTTTATAAACAATATTTTATTGATGCCGCGGGAGCGAGTGTGTGTGGTTAGTCTCGAAACCGTCGTCTTTGAGAGCAGAGAGAACTGGCAACTATAAATGGATGCAAGTTTTAAAAAAAATGATGGCAGGAAAGTGTCGATACTATGGAGATGATGTGAATGACGTGATGATGAATGCGACAACCAATATCAAACGGGGATAACAAAATAAAAGGGAATTTTCTTGAGCGTCGTTCTCAGACTGTTACATGCGAGAGCTCATTGCTTAAAACAGAGGTAAATATATTTTCGGTGGTGTGTATTTCATGTCAATGTTACGAGAAGGGATTTCAATATCTTGCATGCTAATCACATTATTGGAAGTTCCAAAATAGAATTGAAATTTACTCCACCTCAACCATTCAAGCACATTCCATGGCTAGTCGTATCCACGGGTGCGCTCCAAAACAATCAACTTTCTCTCGGAAAATCTTGTTTATTTATTATTGTATTATGCAAGGCTCGACCTCCTTTTTACCAGCCTCTCTCATGCTTCGACAAATGAATAAACACTCATCATGAGAATGACCCGCATACCATGGAAAATACTAACCACCTCAATGTCTCCATCAGTGGTACGAGCACACAAAAGGGATGTTTATTTGAAGGTTTAGAGGTGGCACAATCAAATTCGCATGGAATGACAGTGAAATACCATATATAGGTAGGTATGGTGGACTATCATGGAAGAAGTCGGCTCAAGTATTTGGATGCAAAAGTGATATCTCTACTGTATGAAGTTTTGGCTAGCAAAAGGTTCTAAACAAACACCACATGTTGAAGGATCAATAAAAATAGAACTTCTATGAAAATATAACCAACCATCACTATAGGAATCCGACTCTTTGCCGTCTGCCATAACAGACAACAAAGAGGTGATCCACCGACGGCAAATATCTTTGCCGTCAGCCTCCTGTCGGCAATGTTCCTACGACTACTTTCGACGGCATATCAGATTCTTGTCCGTCATTCTGCCTTAACCGGACGACAAAGGTCTTTGACGTCAGCCTCTGGCACAGAGCAGATGGCAAACATGCTTAGATGGCAGCCGACAGGCAACACGTCCGTTAGGGCAAACGGAGGCTTTGCCGTCTGCCTTCCTCCCCCTCTTTGTCGTTTGCCTTCCTCCCCCTATTTGCCGTCTGCATTCCTCCCCCTCTTTGTCGTCTGCCTTCCTCCCCCTCTTTGTCGTCTGCCTCCCTCCCCCTCTTTGTCGTCTGCTTCTATGGGCCAGCACAGAGTTGGGCCAGCCGAGGAATCAGACTCTTTGTCGTATGCCTCCCTACACTGTGTCGTCAGCCTCCCAACGCAGCGGACGGCAAAGAACCCATATGGCGAGCTGCTGCTGCCCAGGTTGCACAGCTAGGTGCCACATGGCACCTTTGTCGTAAGCTGCCTGATGGCAAAGGCCTTTGCCATCAGCTCACAGACGGCAAAGAGCCCATATTGTCAAATTTTTGTTTATTTTTTCTATTTCACAGCACACATATATATAATTCATAGCACATATATGATATATAGGTCACAACACATATATGGTATACATATGAAGTTCATCAATGCCATTTGTTCATCAATGTACATCCCATATATCGAAAGAACCAACATATACAAAGTTTAATCCATATATACACATACATATAGTTCCACATATATTGTTCATCCATATATACATATACATATAGTTCCACATATATTGTTCATCCATATATACATATACATATAGTTCCACATTGTTCATCAACTCAAATGAAAACTAGAACTAAAGCACTCCAATGCCAGCTTCCATGCATGTAGTACATCCAATCTGCAAAATGGGAATAAGAAACTCAGAAGAAGAAAAACAACAACATATATATGAAAAATAAGCTAAATTGAAGAAGAAAGAGAAGAAGCAAGAAGAGAAGAAGGAGATGAAAAACAAGAAGAAAGAGGAGGAGAAGGAGAAGGAGAAGGAGAAGGAAGAGGAGAAGAAAAGAGGAAGAGAATAAGGAGGAGAAGAAGGAGGAGAGAAGAAGAAGGAGAAGAAGGAGGTCTCCTTCTCCTTCTTCTCGTACTTCTCCTTCTTCTCTTCTTCTCCTCCTCCTCCTTCTTCTCCTTCTCCTTCTCTTCTTTTTCTCTTCTTCTTCTTCTTCCTTTTAATTTCTCCTCTTCTTCGAGCTAAATTAGCTAACCATGTCTTTTTGGAGCTAAATGGGCTAATTATGTCATTATAGAGGAAAACAAGCTAAGTATATAATATTAATGAGCTAACCAAGGTTCTTATGCCATTTTGAGCTTATAATGTCCTTTCGGAGCTTAATTAGTCATTTTAATGAGCTAACCAAGGTTCTTACGATGTTTTTACCTAACTAAGCTAATTATGTCATTTTGGAGGATAATTAGCTAACTATGTCTTTGTTGGTGAAAATAAGCTAAATTGAAGAAGAAAGAGAAGAAGCAAGAAGAGAAGAAGGAGAAGAAAAAGAAGAAGGAGACAGAGGAGGAGAAGAAGAAGAAAAGAAGAAGAAAAGAAGAGGATAAGAAGAAGGAGAAGAAGAAGAAAAGAAGAAGAAAAGAAGAGGAAAAGAAGAAGGATAAGAAGAAGGATAATAAAAAGGAGATAAGAAGAAGGAGAAGCAGAAGGAGAAGAAGGAGGGCTCCTTCTCCTTCTTCTCTTCTTCTTCTCCTCCTTGTTCTTCTACTTCTCCTTCTCTTCTTTTTCTCTTCTTCTTCTTCTTCCTTCTTTTCATTTCTGCTCTTCTCCTCTTCTTGGAGCTAAATTAGCTAACTATGTCTTGTTGGAGCTAAATGGGCTAATTATGTCATTATAGAGGACAACAAGTTAAGTATATAATATTAATCAGCTAACCAAGGTTCTTATGCCATTTTAGCTTATAATGTCTTTTAAGAGCTTAATTAGTCATTTTAATGAGCTAACCAAGGTTCTTATGATGTTTTTACCTAACTAAGCTAATTATGTCATTTTGGAGGATAATTAGCTAAGTATGTCTTTCTTGGGGAAAATAAGCTAAATTTAAGAAGAAAGAGAAGAAGCAAGAAGAGAAGAAGGAGAAGAAAAAGAATAATGAGAAGGAGGAGGAAAAGAAGAAGAAAAGAATAAGAAAAGTTGAGGAGAAGAAGAAGGAGAAGAAGAAGAGGAATATGGAAGAGAGAAGAAGAAGGAGAAGAAGAAGGAGGGCTCCTTCTCCTTCTTCTCCTTCTTCTCTTCTTCTTCTCCTCCTCCTTCTTCTCCTTCCCCTTCTCTTCTTTTTTGCTTCTTCTTCTTCTTCTTCCTTCTTTTCATTTCTCCTCTTCTCCTCTTTTTGGAGCTAAATTAGCTAACTATGTCTTTTTGGAGATAAATGGGCTAATTATGTCATTATAGAGGAAAACAAGCTAAATATACAATATTAATGAGCTAACCAAGGTTCTTATGCCATTTGTGCCAATCATGACTCTTGAGACCAAAGATTTTTATTTTTTCAAGACTTGCTCCCCTCTATAGATTCACTGCATACCCATCGGGGAACATTAAGTGCATTTTGACCCACAAGATAATTTCCCTCATGCTGGCCTTCCAAGATTGAACCAGTTCTTTGGCTTCGACCACTTCTGCTTTCCTTTGCCTTCTCGCATGTTTTGCAACAGTCCATGACATAGTGTCTCTAGCTCCACTCTAGCCTTAGTATTATCCTTTGTCTTCCATCTATGTCTAACAATGTAGCAAACATAGCCTCTCCGATATTCTTTTCAGTGTGCATGATGTCGATATTGTGTGGAAGAAGGAGGTATTTGAAGTAAGGCAGATCCCACAAGCATGGCTTGTGAGTCCACGCGTGTTTTGAATTATACCCCTTGAAATACCCTCGACATTCTGGATAAGGCATGAGGGCATTTAACTGATGCAGGATCTGTTGGCCTGTCAACGCAGGTGGTGCCATATTTTTGACAACTTTACCTTTGGTAAAGTTCTTCTGGTCTTTTCTGAACTGTTGGTCAGGATCAAGAATGTGTCTATGCATGTCAAAGCAAGAATACTTCCGACCCTCCTGCAACCAATGAAACTAAAGGGCTGCCTTACACACCATCCATAGAATAGCGCATATGTCGGCAAGTCATGCATAGAGTACATGTACCACACATGCATTTTGAAGTTTTCTTTTCTAGCAACATCGTATGTCTTGACCCCATTATTCCAAGCTTCTTGCAATTCATCCTTAAGCGGGTGCATGTACACATTCATATTCTTTCCCGGATAATTGGGCCCTGGAATTATCAACGTCAGAAATATGTTCGTTCTTTGCATAATCTACCCGGGGGGGGGGGATGGAGTGGAATGACAAATACAGACCAACTACTGTATTGGGTTGCCGTCATGCCGAAGGGATTAAAACCATCCCTGGCGATGCAGACTCGAGGATTCCTTGGATCTGCCACTTTATCCTGATGAAATCCATCGAAATGTTTCCACGCTTCCCCATCCGATGTGTGTACCGCCATCTTATTCCCATCCGCATCTAGTTCAGTTCTTTTGCCCATTTTGTGCCATGTCATTTGTCTGGCTGTCTCTTCGACCATGAAAGGACGTTCAAGCCTTGGTATGATTGGCTTATATCGAAGAACACTAACTGCAACTTTGGTGTGCCTCTTCTCACCCATATCGTTGTCTACCACAAGATACCTGCAAGACTCGCAATTGGGACAATAGTCCAAATGTGCATACTCCTTCCAAAATAAGACACATCCTTTCCCACATACATCTATCTTCTCATAGGGCATCTTAACTACGAAGTATTTTGTCCGACTGGTACATGTTTGCAGGCATGACATGGCCTTTGGGTAGAAAGCATCAAAATAGTGTCATCATCGCGTCGTAGCATTCTCTTCCCCAGTTGAACTGAGCCTTCAGAGCCATTACTTGTGCAATGGCAACCAACTGACAAAGCTTAGTGTGCTCGTGGAGAGGATGTTTTAAAGACTCCAACATTTCATAGAAGGCCTTTGCAGATTCCTCCATCTCATCTTACGAATCTCGAGCGTCATCAAAGTCTAGCACCATTACTTCGATCCCGGTACCATGCTTGTCGGTGCGACGACGAACCACCTCAGCTCTGGTGTGTTCTATAGACTCACCATGAAATGTCCAAAACGTATAGTTAGGCTTAAAACCCCTCCTCTGAGGTGTTTAATCATTACAGCCTCTGTGCTCTTTTTATAGTTGTCGCATTCAGGACAAGGGCACCAGTTTGTTTCCTGGCCATTTGCAAATGCGGCTTTCACAAACTCCTTGGTTTTTAGAAACCATTCTTTCGTTATCTCTTTCTGACTAGGGTGACCAGTGTACATCCATGCACGATCACTCATCTTGCCTAGTTACTAAACACACAAGAAATATATTTATATATAATTCAGCATATATGTTCATCAGTTAATCAAGTTCGCCAGTTTTATTACGTCCATGCAACCTACACGCTAATAGGTAAAGATAGGTGCTAATCCCACCCGAGTATATGTAGCTTGGGTTCGTTTTCCCATGCTCTGCTCCGGATCCAATGAAAAATTTCGGCAGCACCTCCCCGCTATTCTCCTGATGCACGTCTCCGCAATAAACAGAGAATATGTGTATCCGGAGAACAACATGGAGGAACTAACGAAATTATGCATCGGATCCGGAACAAAGCATATGGGAATACGAACCCAATCTACACATACTCGGGCTGTCCATGGATAATGTTGGACAATTCGGACGAATCACGGTTATAAATATATGCAAATGCATGCATATTTATAACTGTAACCCTTTTGAACGGGAGACGCATACTGGTCATGCATATTGATAAATTGATTTAGTTACCTATATCTAGCAAGTTTGATCCGAAGACCGACCCACATGAAATGAAGGGGCGAGGAGGAGATGACATTTGTACTCACCCACGTATGGAGGGGCGGAGCTCGTGGAATAGAGGTCTTCGCACAACAGACCTCATAGCGACGAGACAACTATCACATGTAAGTCCACCCGATCAACACAAATATTTTGTGTTCATTAATAAAATCAAAAAATATACGACCTAACACAAATATATGACCTAAAAAATGAGCCGAAAAGGTTGTGGCCTGCTGCTAGGGGATATGGGTAGGATGAATATAACCATCACATGGCTAAGGTGTTTGCAGCATCTGATAAGGTGTTTCCTTACCTTAGGGATTAGCACAATCTGCTCTGGATGAGGTGCATGTTCAACCCGGACATCAAGTGTGACTATATAAACAACAATCTTACCGAGTTCATTAATGCTTGGGTGCGGGATATCGAGGACTTGCCTATTGTTCAGCTAGCTGACAAGATAAGAGAAATGATTATGAACCTATTTAGAAAGAGAAGAATGATTGGAGAAAGATTTTATGGGGAAATTCTGCCATTTTTCATACACTAATTGTTCAAGCAATGGTGGGAAGGTGGATAAAGGAAGGGGACTTTGAACAAATGCAAAAAATGTGGAGAGGTAGGACATGGAGAAGCTGGTTGTCCTACAAATGGAACAAAGAAAAGGTAAAAAAAATTACTTGCTTCAGTCTAGTTCTAAAACCATAGTTGTTTTACATGAACCTGTTCTAATTGCTTCTTCTCATAGGAAAATTCGAGGTAAAAAGAATGCATCTCCATGGTTCGATGTCTCGGTTAGCAATGCAGTCCCATCTACACCAACTAAGAGGAACATTTCTTCCACAAGTAGCAGCCCTGGACCTATCACTAGGAGCCAAGCTACAACTCAAGCTACTATTCCACCCCCGAAGTCTCCACCAAAAGGGGAGAAGAAGAAAATGACTCCGAAGAAGAAGAAATTAAGTGAACTATGATCTTGTTTGTGATTGTCAATGAAATCCCTTCTATTCATGTGTATGTATGGTGGAAAAAGGAAGCCGCACTCATTTGTCAATCCATAGCTAAACATAGCTAACTAACCCAATAAACTAAACCGAAGCCGGACTCATTTGTCAATCCATTTTTGGTTTGAAACAGTAGCTAAACCGAAGCTGCACTCATTTGTCAATCCATATGTAAACATAGCTAACTAACCTAGTAAACTAAAAAACTAACCTAACTAATTTAACATAAATAAAAAAAGGAAAAAAAATAAAAATAGGGGCGGCCGGCCGCGCGGGGGGTGGGGGGGGGGTGGGGAACTCACACGCGGGGGCGATTGGGGCCTCATGGGCGGCTGGTGGCGGGGACGATGGGGTGTTGGGGCGGTGGGGCGCCGAGGAGGACGGGCGCGACGAGGGCTGTAGTGCGGCAGTGTGACGGGGGCGATGGGGCGCCGTGGACGGTGCGGCGGCGGCGTGATAGGGCCTATGGGGCGACGACCACGGTGCCCGTGGGGGTGGCGGCAGTGGGCATCGGGGAGAGAGGGGAGGGGGAGTGGGAGTGTGTGAGTGAGAGAGAGGCACCGGGGTGGGGGCATGAAGGTCGTTAGTACCCGTTAGGGCATTGTTGTCTGCTTCCGGACGGTAAAGTGGCTAGCCTCTTTGTCGTCTGCTTCAGGACCCTTTGCCGTGTGCTAGCAGACGGCAAAGAGGACGCCAAATTTAACCTAGCCACCCCGCGGTCGGGTGGGGCCCAGCTGTCGCTTTGCCGTCTGATGTGCGGCTCTTTGCCATCTACGTGCTGACGGCAAAGATACACTGATGGCAAAGATCCCTCTGTGCCATCCGCTTGTTCTTTGCCATCTGCTTTATGGCAGCTGATGGTAAAGACTCTCTTTGGCATCTGCCAGCCGACGACAAAGATCTGGCAGACGGCAAATAACTGAATTCCAGTAGTGCATCACTCATTATGTTTTATTCGCAATCATAAAATATGTCCAAAATAATATATTTGTATGTGAAAGTTGTCTTCCTTATACTAATTATTCATGAATTGCTTGCATGACCAGTACTATGATTGTCACACTTCAATAGATTTTACTTTCTAAACCAAATGTGAAACTACTACGAAGCATAAACCACATTGATAATTTCACATTTATGATATATCATACATTCACAATTTACTCTTTAGATATATGTGAAGGACAAGAGTAAATATCAAACTAATTTCGAAATATATGAGTGAAGATCAATGAGTAGTCAAACAATTAAGTAGCTATGTGAGGATTCTCTCTCAATAGAGATTTTCAGATCTGAGATGTACTTCCAACAACACATAACACAAAGGACACACCAAGAATAGCACATATCAAATGAACAGATAGAAACTTGGGATCAACATAGGTTGGTCGATAGTTGCTGATGAAGAGAGGTCGGATGTGTAGCGTCTCAGTGCTTAGTTGCTTGAAACTTCTTGTAATATTGACTTGGGGAGCCTTGGTAATCCCCAAGATTGAGCATTTATGTATTTTTATTTCCTCTCATATCCTGGATTCACCTAAGTCTCAAAACTCCATCCACACAAAACTTAAAAATAATTGTGAGAAAGGTTAGTACACATAAGAATAAATCAACACTTCATGTACTGCCAAGACAAGTTGCATAATAAGGTTTAAACATTATGTAATGTATACTATCATTTCAAAAATTTATATCTACCAATATAATTTATGAAAACTTAAGATAAAGTAAATAACAAAAATATGACAACAATTTTTCCAAATTGAACATTCTCTAGGAATGAATTTGAAATGTGTACTTTGTATCTCCAAAAATTATGAAAATTTATGAACTAATAAATAATATTTATGCAAGTACTATGTAAAATATTTAGAAACTTTCCATGTTCGAGTAAAATAAATAAATTCAAACGCTACCGCAAAAGTTTATGTTTTTGAACAGCAAACATCAAACATGTAATTCAAGCATCCTCAAGGCAATTATTGGTACATTTTATGGAAAAACATGATTATAAATAACATCAAGAAAAGTTTAACAAAATAAAACACCGCTCCAAGAAAAACACATATTATGTGACGAATAAAAATATAGATCCATGTAATTTATAACCAAAGTATTGAATACGAAAGAGGGGATGCCTTCCGTGGTATCCCCAAGCTTAGATGCTTGATTTTTCCTTGGATATTACCTTGGGTGCCTTGAGCATCCCCAAGCTTAGGGTCTTGCCGCTCCTTATTCTTTTCATATCGGTTTCTCACCCAAAACCTGACAACTTCAATCAGACAAAACTTAACGGAACTTCGTGAGATGGGTTAGTGTTATAAAGATATATTATTCACTTAGGTAATGTAAAGACAAGATTCATAATTGTTCTGACATAATACTCATTTCTACTATGCAAATATATTATTGTAGATGTTGTTGGGGCACCAAGTGCAGAATTCTGTAGGACAGCAAGAAATTTCCCTCAATTGGATGGCCTAAGGTTTATCAATACGTGGGAGATGTAGCATGAAGATGGTCTCGCTTGAGCAACCCTGCAATAAAATAAATGAAATCTTTTGTGTCCCCAACACACCCAATACGATCGTAAACTGTATAGGTGCACGATTTCGGCAAAGAGATGATGATACAGGTGTAGTATGGATAGTTGATATAGGTTTTTATAATATGAATAAATAAAAACAACAAGGTAGCAAGTAGTTAACAATGAGCAAAATGATATATTAATGCTTCGATATAAAGCCTAGGGTTCATAATTTCAGAAGTGCAATTTCTCAACAATGCTAACATAGTAGAATAATATGATCATCCATCAACATGCAACAAAGAATCACTCCAAAGTTCATATTTAGCAGAGAATATAAAAAGAAGTTGTTGTAGCAAGCGAACCACCTCAAACTTTTCTTTTCGGTCAATCTTTTGGGATATTCCTATGGGTGTCACAAATAGCCCTAGAGTTCGTACTAGAATAACACCTATGATACATATCAATCATCCCTAATGTCACCTAGATACTCCAATGTCACCTCAAATATCCATGGGTTAATTATTCAACATGCATCAAACAATTTTAGATTCATCATATTCGATCCAACACACAGAACTCCAAACAGTACCCAAAGATTTCAATCGGAAAAAGTAGTACAAGAACGTGTATCAACCCCTATGCATAGATCATCACATTGTCACCATAGGAATCTGCAAGTTGAGTACCAAGACATACATCAAATGATCTCACATCGAATATTCAATCCAACATAACGAGTTCTCAAAGGGAAAGATTAAATTCATCACAACAAGGTAGAAAGGGAACGACATCATATGATCCAACTATATTAACAAAACCCGTGGTACATCAAGATCTTAAAATCGCAAGAACATGTGAGAAAGAGATCAAACACATAGCTACTAGTACATAGCCTCTACCCCAAGGGTGAATCACTCCCTTCTCGTCATGGCCTCCACCAGGGTGATGAAGATGGCCACCGAAGAAGATTTCCACCTCGGACACTGTACTAGAAATGCTGCATATGAGTTTTTCTTTGTACAAAGAGTTGCACAGGCAAACCGAAAGTTCTAGGTTAACTGCCGGAGGGATTTATAAGGATTTTTAGCATTGGAAACACCTTAGTCGGAGCCACGTGGACCCCACAAGCTATGAAGGTGCGCCCTATTGGATTGTGGCCCAGAGGTGTAACACCTTTTATTTTGCCTCTCCTCACTAAGTTAACATAGCTCAAAAATTTAGGAAAAAATCTTTTTGTGTGCTTGTGATGCTTGACTTGGTTGTTATTTGCTTGTGTGCTTTTTTGTGCTTTAGTTCACAAAAATCCTTCTAGTCTGTAACCTAATATTCTTGACCCATATCTTTGCTCAGTGACCATGCCATGTGTATAGGACCTTTTCACAAAAACTATTTTCACAAAATATTGTTTTACCCAAAAAACTTTTATTTGAAATTGGTTTTCAAAAACCTGTGAATTGAGTTTTGTACTAGAAGTCCTCAAATTAGGGAGGATATTTTTCTCGAAAGATTTTCATCCTATTATCACACAGACTTCCCAAACCACAAAAGTATTATTTTAAAAGATATTTTTGTATTTTATTGAAATGCCTTTTTGGGGCCAGAAATCTTCTTTTATACCGCAAATTTATTTTAATGCTTCCAAAATATTTCAGAAAATTTATGGAAAATGAGTGGACATATATTTTCCATATATAAGAGTTTCAACACCTGGTCATGTTCAAAATATTTGAAAAAACCCTCCAAAACCCTTTCTCCACAATTCTAGTATTTGAAATTTTTCTATAAGAAATATTCCCAAATAAATCCTGGAAAATTCCAGCATGTCACATATGCCATATGCGATCATCTTGCCAACTTTCATCTCAATCCCAATAATCTTGGTTCACCAAAAGACCATTTGTCCATAACCGAATTTGAGAAATTTTACATTGCCAAGTGTCTCCATTTTTTCTCAAAATTTGTCGACATGTTCGAATCCTCTGATAATGCATCCACAAGTAGTGGTACATCAAGGAGAACGGATCCACTTGTCCAAATCCCCCAAACCAATTTCTGCTGACTTCTAGAGTTGGGAATTATTGCATTGGCTAGTTTGCTCAAATGAGCTGAAAGCTTGTGATTAGGTCCAATTAGTCTGATAATTTAAGCCTCGTTAATCACACGTGCATTGGATACCCCTAGAAGCCCTAGGATAGCAACAAACACCTTCTGCCATAAGCTTGTTGACAACCAAAGTTGACCAAAAAAGATCCTCCTTGCTCTCAAGTTTTTACCACAACATGTGATAGCCCCCTTCTACCCCGAGTAACTTTGCTAAGGCCTTTGACCAATTCTTGGGGGGGGGGGGGTAACTCTCTCACTTTCCCTCCTTTTCCACCCCGGTAGCCCCTCTCCTTCCATTGTGTACTGGTGATTGCCCCCAAACTCTCCCACAACTTAATTTGCATGCTAATGCATCAATCCATACCTCAAATATGGCAGGCTCATATGGAATGTGGCATTAAACTATAAGTACCATTGGTGAGAATTAGTGAGAATCTTATCCTTCCATGCATAAAACCACTAGACAACCTTTTAGCTCATATACTCTTCAGTAAAAGCCCCGTGCGATAGCTCCCAGGTTTGCCGCTGGAAACTTAACCTC
Source organism: Hordeum vulgare subsp. vulgare (assembly GCF_904849725.1). NCBI lineage: Eukaryota > Viridiplantae > Streptophyta > Magnoliopsida > Poales > Poaceae > Hordeum > Hordeum vulgare. The sequence continues at coordinate 250,829,434 of NC_058523.1, read as the reverse complement.
GGTCAAAACCACCCAACCAGCTCATTTGCCTTTCAAACTTCACTAGGACCCTTTACTAGGAATGCCTCACATGCCAGACATCTTGGGCCGACCTAAAGTGACCCTGGACATGCATTGGCGCGGTGACCACGCAGGTGACCTACATAAACGGTGCTCTGCCCCTCGGTGTTGTCATGTCAATCGCATATGGCCCCGACAGGAGCATCCACATGCGTGTGGAAGCCTCTCTCAGACCTCCTATGCTCATCTCTAATGCCAGGGTGCAGTCAAGGGAGACCAGGCGAGCGCGTGTTCTGTGCCCGATAGCATCTGAGGCCCACCCGAGATCCCATCGTGTCCCCTCGGCTTTACCTCCCCCCGAGCAACCTGAACGCCCCTAGTCCACCACTCAACCGTCCTTGGACCTCCTAGACCAGCAACAACTCTCCTCGCGCCCTTTTCCTTCATCCATTGTTGTCAATGCAGCCGTGCGGCTCCTAACAAATTAGAACTCCGCGGTGCCCCTCTCTCCCTCCTAACCATGATAGAAGACCCAAGTGACGCCTACAAACCAGCCCTCAACCCACTGCTTGCTTCCCTCAACTGTGGCGTCGTGACCTTCAGGGCCAAGAGTCACCTACGCGACCGTCCAAGCCCTCGCTGCTATGTTTATTCCTAGTAGGCAGGATGCACCTGGGCGCTCTTGTGTCAATCTCGCTCAAATAAGTGGTCAGTGGCTCCAGCAGACGCCATCGATGCCTCCTCTGCTCCTCCTCTATTCAAGCGGGAGGAGGGGACGAAGCTGCCAGCGAGTCTTGCCGGTCGGCCGGTGAACGTGACCGAGCCACTAAAGGGTGGGTCTTGGCTACTTTTTAAGTGGAGATGCCACCGAATGTGGCGCCTTCGCTAATGGAAGGCGTACTCGAGGAGTACGCGTTCGACGTTGCCGCTCTCCCGCCGGTCAGGCCACTTGGCCGGCCCAATGGCTATAATGCGCCCTCTGTGTAATTTAGCCATTTGTTAATTTCTTATTTCTTTTCTTTTCTAACAGAGGCTAATAGTTCTTGGAAAATTCAAATCAACTCCATATTGGATGATTCACAATCCTAGATGTTTATCAAATCATGCACAATCCAAACATATAACTTGTAGATTTTTCCTGCAAATATTTATGTATTGTTCAAATTTAAATTGAAATTTGAACAATAAAAACTACTCATTGCAAAATCCCTAGAGAGTTCAAATCAACTCGAAATGGAGTGACTCAAATTCCTAAATGTCTATCAAACCATGTCCTATTTATCTATGAATGGTTAACATTTTAATCATGATATGTTTTTGTTGGATCTATTAAAATTCCCATATTTTCATTTAATTCTTCTTAGTAAATTAATAGGTAATTCATCCCAACTCCAAATCTAGTGAAACAACCTCCTAAATTATTCTAAAATATTGCTCTATTTAATAGGCGCATTCGCTCCATTTTATAAAAATATTTTCTATAGACTTCTTATAGGATCATTAAAACCTCCATTTCCACGTTTCAAAAATCCTCATTGATCCAGATCGAGTAGAACCCATTTGGTTATCTTTCTTATATTCAAAGGTGTCCTATAAAAATGAACTCCCTGTTTTAGAACACTTCTATTTTCCGTCTTGTTGTGTTGCTTATTATGGTTGCTCCCAACGATAGATGACGAAGTTGACGGGATGCTCGGAGTTGGACCAAAAGTGTGTGAAGACCTCGAATACTCTACTAAGCCACGCATGCAGCCGTTTGACCATGTTGCGAAACTATTTTATGCATGTCGTTCTAGTATCTTACATGTTGCAAGAAATAACATGTAGATGGTGTGGTGACAACCTTGCTGGGTTGGCCATAGATGTATTACTTGTTGATACTTGCATTGTGCATGACTGTGGGGACCCTGACTTGCGAGTCAAGATCACCGAATGAATGTGTACAGTGATCCCAGAGATCAATGCCTACTGAACACAAAGATACTAAATATCAAGCGTCTTACATCCATGATTAACGTCTCATACAAATAATGACCATTATGGTGAAATCTTACATAGATAGGGCCATGAAGGCCAAGCACACCAACTCAACTAGTAGTGGAAATCTTGGTAGTAAACGTGAACCCGTGCCATAATCCTTAACCAACACACATTCTGACAGGGAAGTGTCCTAGTTCGCATGTCAGTCTCCGACGTCGAATTCTTCTCCATTTTCTGGTTCCTCCAAGTCTGGTCAATAAAATAACAAGTGGAAAGCCAATGAATACTTTAAATGTACTCGCAAATAGGCAATGATGCGGATTATGCACTTGAATGTAATATGAAGTATAATGCAGCCTTTGTGTAAAGCATGTTATATAAATGCATAAACATGGTCAAGTATTTAGATGGTCATGCATCATTAAGTAAATAGTAACCATAAGAACAGGTTATAGATATCAACATAGTTATTACGAGACTGAACACCT